>NW_024037623.1:145162-293006 GCF_015832195.1 Motacilla alba alba
GTAGGTAGGCCCTTGTTCCTTAGGGGCGGCCTGCCCGCTGGATTTCCACGAATATCAAGATGCCGCCCAGGGACAAGCTGCCACCTGTGCCAGCTCGGGCTGCTTTGAGAGTGCCCATGGAGCTCTGCAAACTGAGACCAGGAACGTGGGTTGGCGAATTTTGTTTCCCTGGGCAGAAGCCTTTGTAAGTCCCAGGTAGGCCGTCAGCCCTTCGGGGCAGGCTGGCTGCAGGATTTCCACGAATATCAAGATGCCGCGCAGGGACAAGCTGCCACCTGTGCCAACTCGCACTGCTTTGAGAGTGCCCATGGAGCTCTGCAAACAGAAACCCGGAACGTTGTGTGCTGAGTTTTGTTTTCCCGGGCAGAGCCCTTTGTCTGTACCAGGTAGGCACTTTTTCCTTAGGGGCCGTCTGCCTGCTGGATTTCCAGGAATATCAAGATGCTGCCCAGGGACAAGCTGCCACCTGTGGCAACTCGGTCTGCTTTGAGAGTGACCATGAAGCTCTTCAAACTGAGACCAGGAACGTGGGGTGGTGGGTTTTGTTTCTGCGGGCAGAAGCCTTTGTCAGTACCAGGTAGGCCCTCGGCCCTTTGGGGCAGGCTGGCACAAGGATTTCCACGAATATTAAGATGCCGCGCAGGCACAAGCTGCCACCTGTGCCAACTCGGTCTGCTTTGAGAGTGACCATGAAGCTCTTCAAACTGAGACCAGGAACGTGGGGTGGTGGGTTTTGTTTCTGCGGGCAGAAGCCTTTGTCAGTACCAGGTAGGCCCTCGGCCATTCGGGACAGGCTGCCCGCTGCATTTCCATGAATATCAAGATGCTGCCCAGGGACAAGCTGCCACCTGCGCCAACTCGGGCTGCTTTGAGTGTGCCCACGGAGTCCTTCAAACTGAGACCAGGAACGTGGGGTGGTGGGTTTTGTTTCCACGGGCAGAAGCCTTTGTCAGTACCAGGTAGGCCCTTGTTCCTTAGGAGCCGTCTGCCTGCTGGATTTCCATGAATATCAAGATGCCACCCTGGGACAAGGTGCCACCTTTGGCAACTCAGTCTGCTTTGAGAGTGCCCATGGAGCTCTTCAAACTAAGACCAGGAACGTGGGTTGGCGAATTTTGTTTCCCCGGGCAGAAGTATTTGTCAGTCCTAGGTAGGCTCTTGTTTTCAAGGGGACGTCTGCCTGCTGGATTTCCACGAATATCAAGATGCTGCCCAGGGACAAGCTGCCACCTGTGCCAACTCGGGCTGCTTTGAGAGTGCCCACAGAACTCTTCAAACTGAGACCAGGAACGTGGGGTGGTGGGTTGTGTTCCCACGGGCTGATGCGTTTGTCAGTGCCATGTAGTCCCTCGTCCCTTAACGGCAGGCTGTCAGCAGGATTTCCACGAATATCAAGATGCTGCCCAGGGACAAGCTGCCACCTGTGCCAACTCGGGCTGCTTTGAGTGTGCCCACGGAGCTCTGCAAACTGAGACCAGGAACGTGAGTTTATGAATTTTGTTTCCCTGGGCAGAAGCCTTTGTCAGTACCAGGTAGGCCCTTGTTCCTTAGGGGCCGTCTGCCTGCTGGATTTCCATGAATATCAAGATGCTGCCCAGGACAAGCTGCCACCTGTGCCAACTCGGTCTGATTTAAAAGTGCCCATGGAGCTCCGCAAACAGAAACCAGGAACGTGGGGTATGGGTTTTGTTTTCCTGGGCAGAGCCCTTTGTCAGTACCAGGTAGGCCCATGTTCCTTAGGGGCAGGCTGGCAGCAGCATTTCCAGGAATATCAAGATGTTGCCCAGGGACAAGCTGCCACCTGTGCCAACTTGGGCTGCTTTGAGTGTGCCCATGGAGCTCTGCAAACTGAGACCAGGAACGTGGGTTGGCGAATTTTGTTTCCCTGGGCAGAAGCCTTTGTCTTTCCCAGGTAGGCCCTTGGCCCTTAGGGGCAGGCTGGCAGAAGGATTTCCACGAATATCAAGATGCCGCGCAGGGACAAGCTGCCACCTGTGCCAACTCGGGCTGCTTTGAGAGTGCCCATGGAGCTCTGAAAACTGAGACCAGGAACGTGGGGTGCTGGGTTTTGTTTCTGCGGGCAGAGCCCTTTGTCAGTACCAGGTAGGCTCGTGTTCCTTAGGGGCCGTCTGCCTGCTGGATTTCCACGAATATCAAGATGCCGCCCAGGGACAAGCTGCCACCGGTGCCAACTTGGACTGCTTTGAGAGTGCCCATGGAGCTCTGTAAACAGAAACCAGGAATGTGGGGTTATGGGTTTTGTTTTCCCTAGCAGAGCCCTTTGTCAGTACCAGGTAGGCCCTTGTTCCTTAGGGGCCGTCTGCCTGCTGGATTTCCACGAATATCAAGATGCTGCCAAGGGACAAGCTGCCACCTGTGCCAACTCGGGCTGCTTTGAGAGGGCCCACGGAGCTCTGCAAACTGAGACCAGGAATGTGGGTTGGTGGGTTTTGTTTCTGCGGGCAGAAGCCTTTGTCAGTGCCAGGTAGGCCCTCGGCCCTTCGGAGCATGCTGGCCCCAGGATTTCCACGAATATCAAGATGCCGCGCAGGGACAGGCTGCCACCTGTGGCACCTCACGCTGCTTTGAGAGTGCCCATGGAGCTCTGCAAACTGAGACCAGGACCGTGGGGTGCTGAGTTTTGTTTTCCAGAGCAGAAGTATTTGTAAGTACTAGGTAGGCCCTCGGCCATTCGGGGCCGGCTGCCCGCTGGATTTCCATGAATATCAAGATGCCGCCCAGGGACAAGCTGCCACCTGTGCCAACTCGGGCTGCTTTGAGTGTGCCCACGGAGTCCTTCAAACTGAGACCAGGAACGTGGGGTGGTGGGTTTTGTTTCCACGGGCAGAAGCCTTTGTCTGTACCAGGTAGGCCCTTGTTCCTTAGGAGCCGTCTGCCCGCTGGATTTCCACGAATAACAAGATGCCGCCCTGGGACAAGCTGCCACCTTTGGCAACTCAGTCTGCTTTGAGAGTGCCCATGGAGCTCTGCAAACTGAGACCAGGAACGTGGGTTGGCGAATTTTGTTTCCCCGGTCTGAAGCTTTTGTCAGTCCTAGGTAGGCTCTTGTTTTCTAGGGGCCGTCTGCCAGCTGGATTTCCACAAATATCAAGATGCTGCCCAGGGACAAGCTGCTACCTGTGCCAACTCGGGCTGCTTTGAGAGTGCCCATGGAGCTCTGCAAACTGAGACCAGGAACGTGGGGTGGTGGGTTTTGTTTCTGCGGGCAGAAGCCTTTGTCAGTACCATGTAGGCCCTCGGCCCTTAGGGTCAGGCTGGCAGAAGGATTTCCACGAATATCCAGATGCCGCCCAGGGACAAGCTGCCACCTGTGCCAACTCGGGCTGCTTTGAGATTGCCCATGGAGCTCTGCAAACAGAAACCAGGACCGTGGGGTGCTGAGTTTTGTTTTCCCGAGCAGAAGTATTTGTCAGTACTAGGTGGGCCCTCAGCCCTTCGGAGCAGGCTGGCACAAGGATTTCCACGAATATCAAGATGCCGCCCAGGGACAAGCTGCCACCTGTGCCAACTCGGGCAGCTTTGAGAGTGCCCACGGATTTAGTGCAATTGAGACCAGGAACGTGGGGTGGTGAATTTTTTTTCCCGGGCAGAAGCCTTTGTCAGTACCTGGTAGGCCCTTGTTCCTTAGGGGTGGCCTGCCTGCTGGATTTCCACGAATATCAAGATGCCGCCCAGGGACAAGCTGCCACCTGTGCCAGCTCGGGCTGCTTTGAGAGTGCCCATGGAGCTCTGCAAACTGAGACCAGGAACGTGGGTTGGCGAATATTGTTTCCCTGGGCAGAAGCCTTTGTAAGTCCCAGGCAGGCCGTCAGCCCTTCGGGGCAGGCTGGCAGAAGGATTTCCACGAATATCAAGATGCCGCGCAGGGACAAGCTGCCACCTGTGCCAACTCGGGCTGCTTTGAGAGTGCCCATGGAGCTCTGCAAACAGAAACCAGGAACGTTGTGTGCTGAGTTTTGTTTTCCCGGGCAGAGCCCTTTGTCTGTACCAGGTAGGCTCTTTTTCCTTAGGGGCCGTCTGCCTGCTGGATTTCCAGGAATATCAAGATGCTGCCCAGGGACAAGCTGCCACCTGTGGCAACTCGGTCTGCTTTGAGAGTGACCATGAAGCTCTTCAAACTGAGACCAGGAACGTGGGGTGGTGGGTTTTGTTTCTGCGGGCAGAAGCCTTTGTCAGTACCAGGTAGGCCCTCGGCCCTTTGGGGCAGGCTGGCACAAGGATTTCCACGAATATTAAGATGCCGCGCAGGCACAAGCTGCCACCTGTGCCAACTCGCGCTGCTTTGAGAGTGCCCATGGAGCTCTGCAAACTGAGACCAGGACCGTGGGTTGCTGAGTTTTTTTTTCCCGAGAAGATGCTTTTGTCAGTACTAGGTAGGGCCTCGGCCCTTCGGGGCCGGCTGCCCGCTGGATTTCCATGAATATCAAGATGCTGCCCAGGGACAAGCTGCCACCTGTGCCAACTCGGGCTGCTTTGAGAGTGCCCACGGAACTCTTCAAACTGAGACCAGGAACGTGGGGTGGTGGGTTTTGTTTCCACGGGCTGAAGCCTTTGTCTGTACCAGGCAGTCCCTCGGCCCTTCGGGTCAGGCTGGCAGAAGGATTTCCACGAATATCAAGATGCCGCCCAGGGACAAGCTGCCACCTGTGGCAACTCGCGCTGCTTTGAGGGTGCCCATGGACCTCGGCAAAGTGAAACCAGGAACGTGGGGTGGTGGGTTTTGTTTCCAGAGGCTGAAGAGTTTGTCAGTGCCATGTAGTCCCTCGGCCCTTAAGGGCAGTCTGGCACCAGGATTTCCACGAATATCAAGATGCCGCGCAGGGACAAGCTGCCACCTGTGCCAACTCGCGCTGCTTTGAGTGTGCCCATGGAGCTCTGCAAACTGAGACCAGGAACGTGGTTTGGCGAATTTTGTTTCCCGGGCAGAAGCCTTTGTATGTCCCAGGTAGGCCCTTGGCCCTTCGGTTCAGGCTGGCAGAAGTATTTCCACGAATATCAAGATGCCGCGCAGGGACAAGATGCCACCTGTGCCAACTCGGGCTGCTTTGAGAGTGCCCATGGAGCTCTGCAAACAGAAACCAGGACCGTGGGGTGCTGAGTTTTGTTTTCCTGGGCTGAGCCCTTTGTCAGTACTAGGTAGGCTCTTGTTTTCTAGGGGCCGTCTGCCTGCTGGATTTCCACGAATATCAAGATGCTGCCCAGGGACAAGCTGCCACCTGTGCCAACTCGGGCTGCTTTGAGAGTGCCCATGGAGCTCTGCAAACTGAGACCAGGAACGTGGGGTGGTGGGTTTTGTTTCTGCGGGCAGAAGCCTTTGTCAGTACCATGTAGGCCCTCGGCACTTCGGGTCAGGCTGGCAGAAGGATTTCCACGAATATCCACATTCCGCCCAGGGACAAGCTGCCACCTGTGCCAGCTCGGGCTGCTTTGAGATTGCCCATGGAGCTCTGCAAACAGAAACCAGGACCGTGGGGTGCTGAGTTTTGTTTTCCCGAGCAGAAGTATTTGTCAGTACTAGGTGCGCCCTCAGCCCTTCCGGGCCGGCTGGTCGCTGGATTTCCACGAATATCAAGATTCTGCCCAGGGACAAGCAGCCACCTGTGCCAACTCGGGCTGCTTTGAGAGTGCCCACGGATTTAGTGCAATTGAGACCAGGAACGTGGGGTGGTGAATTTTTTTTCCCGGGCAGAAGCCTTTTTCAGTACCTGGTAGGCCCTTGTTCCTTAGGGGCGGCCTGCCTGCTGGATTTCCACGAATATCAAGATGCCGCCCAGGGACAAGCTGCCACCTGTGCCCACTCGGGCTGCTTTGAGAATGCCCATGGAGCTCTGCAAACTGAGACCAGGACCGTGGGTTAGCAAATTTTGTTTCCCTGGGCAGAAGCCTTTGTAAGTCCCAGGTAGGCCGTCAGCCCTTCGGGGCAGGCTGGCAGAAGGATTTCCACGAATATCAAGATGCCGCGCAGGGACAAGCTGCCACCTGTGCCAACTCGCGCTGCTTTGAGAGTGCCCATGGAGCTCTGCAAACTGAGACCAGGAACGTGGGTTGCTGAGTTTTTTTTCCCGAGAAGATGCTTTTGTCAGTACTAGGTAGGGCCTCGGCCCTTCGGGGCCGGCTGCCCGCTGGATTTCCATGAATATCAAGATGCTGCCCAGGGACAAGCTGCCACCTGTGCCAACTCGGGCTGCTTTGAGAGTTCCCACGGAGTACTACAAACTGAGACCAGGAACGTGGGGGGGTGGGTTTTGTTTCTGCGGGCAGAAGCCTTTGTCAGTACCATGTAGGCCCTCGGCCCTTAAGGGCAGGCTGGCAGAAGGATTTCCACGAATATCCAGATGCCGCCCAGGGACAAGCTGCCACCTGTGCCAACTCGGGCTGCTTTGAGATTGCCCATGGAGCTCTGCAAACAGAAACCAGGACCGTGGGGTGCTGAGTTTTGTTTTCCCGAGCAGAAGTATTTGTCAGTACTAGGTGGGCCCTCAGCCCTTCGGAGCAGGCTGGCACAAGGATTTCCACGAATATCAAGATGCCGCCCAGGGACAAGCTGCCACCTGTGGCAACTCGCGCTGCTTTGAGAGTGCCCATGGAGCTCTGCAAACTGAGACCAGGACCGTGGGGTGCTGAGTTTTGTTTTCCCGAGCAGAAGCTTTTGTCAGTACTAGGTAGGCCCTCGGCCATTCGGGGCCGGCTGCCAGCTGGATTTCCATGAATATCAAGATGCCGCCCAGGGACAAGTTGCCACCTGTGCCAACTCGGTCTGCTTTGAGAGTTCCCACGGAGTACTACAAACTGAGACCAGGAACGTGGGGTGGTGGGTTTTATTTCCACGGGCAGAAGCCTTTGTCAGTACCAGGTAGGCCCTTTTTCCTTAGGGGCCGTCTGCCTGCTGGATTTCCACGAATATCAAGATGCCGCCCAGGGACAAGCTGCCACCTTTGGCAACTCAGTCTGCTTTGAGAGTGCCCATGGAGCTCTGCAAACTGAGACCAGGCACGTGGGTTGGCGAATTTTGTTTCCCCGGGCAGAAGCCTTTGTCAGTACTAGGTAGGCCCTTGGCCATTTGGGGCAGGCTGGCAGAAGGATTTCCACGAATATCAAGATGCCGCGCAGGCACAAGCTGCCACCTGTGGCAACTCATGCTGCTTTTAGAGGGCCCACGGAGTTCTTCCAACTGAGACCAGGAACGTGGGGTGCTGGGTTTTGTTTCTGCGGGCAGAAGCCTTTGTCAGTACCATGTAGGCCCTCGGTCCTTCGGGGCAGGCTAGCCCCAAGATTTCCACGAATATCAAGATGCTGCCCAGGGACAAGCTGCCACCTGCGCCAACTCGGGCTGCTTTGAGTGTGCCCACGGAGTCCTTCAAACTGAGACCAGGAACGTGGGGTGGTGGGTTTTGTTTCCACGGGCAGAAGCCTTTGTCAGTACCAGGTAGGCCCTTGTTCCTTAGGAGCCGTCTGCCTGCTGGATTTCCACGAATATCAAGATGCCACCCTGGGACAAGCTGCCACCTTTGGCAACTCAGTCTGCTTTGAGAGTGCCCATGGAGCTCTTCAAACTGAGACCAGGAACGTGGGTTGGCGAATTTTGTATCCCCGGGCAGAAGCCTTTGTCAGTACCAGGTAGGCCCTTGTTTTCTAGGGGCCGTCTGCCTGCTGGATTTCCACGAATATCAAGATGCTGCCCAGGGACAAGCTGCCACCTGTGCCAACTCGGTCTGCTTTGAGAGTGCCCATGGAGCTCCGCAAACAGAAACCAGGAACGTGGGGTATGGGTTTTGTTTTCCTGGGCAGAGCCCTTTGTCAGTACCAGGTAGGCCCATGTTCCTTAGGGGCAGGCTGGCAGCAGCATTTCCAGGAATATCAAGATGTTGCCCAGGGACAAGCTGCCACCTGTGCCAACTTGGGCTGCTTTGAGAGTGCCCACGGAGCTCTGCAAACTGAGACCAGGAACGTGGGTTGGCGAATTTTGTTTCCCTGGGCAGAAGCCTTTGTCTTTCCCAGGTAGGCCCTTGGCCCTTAGGGGCAGGCTGGCAGAAGGATTTCCACGAATATCAAGATGCCGCGCAGGGACAAGCTGCCACCTGTGCCAACTCGGGCTGCTTTGAGAGTGCCCATGGAGCTCTGAAAACTGAGACCAGGAACGTGGGGTGCTGGGTTTTGTTTCTGCGGGCAGAGCCCTTTGTCAGTACTAGGTAGGCCCTTGTTCCTTAGGGGCCGTCTGCCTGCTGGATTTCCACGAATATCAAGATGCTGGGCAGGGACAAGCTGCCACCTGTGCCAACTCGGGCTGCTTTGAGAGGGCCCACAGAGCTCTGCAAACTGAGACCAGGAATGTGGGTTGGTGGGTTTTGTTTCTGCGGGCAGAAGCCTTTGTCAGTGCCAGGTAGGCCCTCGGCCCTTCGGAGCATGCTGGCCCCAGGATTTCCACGAATATCAAGATGCCGCGCAGGGACAGGCTGCCACCTGTGGCACCTCACGCTGCTTTGAGAGTGCCCATGGAGCTCTGCAAACTGAGACCAGGACCGTGGGGTGCTGAGTTTTGTTTTCCAGAGCAGAAGTATTTGTCAGTACTAGGTAGGCCCTCGGCCATTCGGGGCCGGCTGCCCGCTGGATTTCCATGAATATCAAGATGCCGCCCAGGGACAAGCTGCCACCTGTGCCAACTCGGGCTGCTTTGAGTGTGCCCACGGAGTCCTTCAAACTGAGACCAGGAACGTGGGGTGGTGGGTTTTGTTTCCACGGGCAGAAGCCTTTGTCAGTACCAGGTAGGCCCTTGTTCCTTAGGAGCCGTCTGCCCGCTGGATTTCCACGAATAACAAGATGCCGCCCTGGGACAAGCTGCCACCTTTGGCAACTCAGTCTGCTTTGAGAGTGCCCATGGAGCTCTGCAAACTGAGACCAGGAACGTGGGTTGGCGAATTTTGTTTCCCCGGTCTGAAGCTTTTGTCAGTCCTAGGTAGGCTCTTGTTTTCTAGGGGCCGTCTGCCAGCTGGATTTCCACAAATATCAAGATGCTGCCCAGGGACAAGCTGCTACCTGTGCCAACTCGGGCTGCTTTGAGAGTGCCCATGGAGCTCTGCAAACTGAGACCAGGAACGTGGGGTGGTGGGTTTTGTTTCTGCGGGCAGAAGCCTTTGTCAGTACCATGTAGGCCCTCGGCCCTTAGGGTCAGGCTGGCAGAAGGATTTCCACGAATATCCAGATGCCGCCCAGGGACAAGCTGCCACCTGTGCCAACTCGGGCTGCTTTGAGATTGCCCATGGAGCTCTGCAAACAGAAACCAGGACCGTGGGGTGCTGAGTTTTGTTTTCCCGAGCAGAAGTATTTGTCAGTACTAGGTGGGCCCTCAGCCCTTCGGAGCAGGCTGGCACAAGGATTTCCACGAATATCAAGATGCCGCCCAGGGACAAGCTGCCACCTGTGCCAACTCGGGCAGCTTTGAGAGTGCCCACGGATTTAGTGCAATTGAGACCAGGAACGTGGGGTGGTGAATTTTTTTTCCCGGGCAGAAGCCTTTGTCAGTACCTGGTAGGCCCTTGTTCCTTAGGGGCGGCCTGCCTGCTGGATTTCCACGAATATCAAGATGCCGCCCAGGGACAAGCTGCCACCTGTGCCAGCTCGGGCTGCTTTGAGAGTGCCCATGGAGCTCTGCAAACTGAGACCAGGAACGTGGGTTGGCGAATTTTGTTTCCCTGGGCAGAAGCCTTTGTAAGTCCCAGGTAGGCCGTCAGCCCTTCGGGGCCGGCTGGCAGAAGGATTTCCACGAATATCAAGATGCCGCGCAGGGACAAGCTGCCACCTGTGCCAACTCGGGCTGCTTTGAGAGTGCCCATGGAGCTCTGCAAACAGAAACCAGGAACGTTGTGTGCTGAGTTTTGTTTTCCCGGGCAGAGCCCTTTGTCTGTACCAGGTAGGCTCTTTTTCCTTAGGGGCCGTCTGCCTGCTGGATTTCCAGGAATATCAAGATGCTGCCCAGGGACAAGCTGCCACCTGTGCCAACTCGGTCTGCTTTGAGAGTGACCATGAAGCTCTTCAAACTGAGACCAGGAACGTGGGGTGGTGGGTTTTGTTTCTGCGGGCAGAAGCCTTTGTCAGTACCAGGTAGGCCCTCGGCCCTTTGGGGCAGGCTGGCACAAGGATTTCAACGAATATTAAGATGCCGCGCAGGCACAAGCTGCCACCTGTGCCAACTCTGGCTGCTTTGAGAGTGCCCATGGAGCTCTGCAAACTGAGACCAGGACCGTGGGTTGCTGAGTTTTTTTTTCCCGAGAAGATGCTTTTGTCAGTACTAGGTAGGGCCTCGGCCCTTCGGGGCCGGCTGCCCGCTGGATTTCCATGAATATCAAGATGCTGCCCAGGAACAAGCTGCCACCTGTGCCAACTCGGGCTGCTTTGAGAGTGCCCACGGAACTCTTCAAACTGAGACCAGGAACGTGGGGTGGTGGGTTTTGTTTCCACGGGCTGAAGCCTTTGTCTGTACCAGGCAGTCCCTCGGCCCTTCGGGTCAGGCTGGCAGAAGGATTTTCACGAATATCAAGATGCCGCCCAGGGACAAGCTGCCACCTGTGGCAACTCGCGCTGCTTTGAGGGTGCCCATGGAGCTCGGCAAAGAGAAACCAGGAACGTGGGGTGGTGGGCTTTGTTTCCAGAGGCTGAAGAGTTTGTCAGTGCCATGTAGTCCCTCGGCCCTTAAGGGCAGGCTGGCACCAGGATTTCCACGAATATCAAGATGCCGCGCAGGGACAAGCTGCCACCTGTGCCAACTCGCGCTGCTTTGAGTGTGCCCATGGAGCTCTGCAAACTGAGACCAGGAACGTGGTTTGGCGAATTTTGTTTCCCGGGCAGAAGCCTTTGTCTGTCCCAGGTAGGCCCTTGGCCCTTCGGTTCAGGCTGGCAGAAGTATTTCCACGAATATCAAGATGCCGCGCAGGGACAAGATGCCACCTGTGCCAACTCGGGCTGCTTTGAGAGTGCCCATGGAGCTCTGCAAACAGAAACCAGGACCGTGGGGTGCTGAGTTTTGTTTTCCTGGGCTGAGCCCTTTGTCAGTACTAGGTAGGCTCTTGTTTTCTAGGGGCCGTCTGCCTGCTGGATTTCCACGAATATCAAGATGCTGCCCAGGGACAAGCTGCCACCTGTGCCAACTCGGGCTGCTTTGAGAGTGCCCATGGAGCTCTGCAAACTGAGACCAGGAACGTGGGGTGGTGGGTTTTGTTTCTGCGGGCAGAAGCCTTTGTCAGTACCATGTAGGCCCTCAGCACTTCGGGTCAGGCTGGCAGAAGGATTTCCACGAATATCCACATTCCGCCCAGGGACAAGCTGCCACCTGTGCCAGCTCGGGCTGCTTTGAGATTGCCCATGGAGCTCTGCAAACAGAAACCAGGACCGTGGGGTGCTGAGTTTTGTTTTCCCGAGCAGAAGTATTTGTCAGTACTAGGTGCGCCCTCAGCCCTTCCGGGCCGGCTGGTCGCTGGATTTCCACGAATATCAAGATGCTGCCCAGGGACAAGCAGCCACCTGTGCCAACTCGGGCAGCTTTGAGAGTGCCCACGGATTTAGTGCAATTGAGACCAGGAACGTGGGGTGGTGAATTTTTTTTCCCGGGCAGAAGCCTTTGTCAGTACCTGGTAGGCCCTTGTTCCTTAGGGGCAGCCTGCCTGCTGGATTTCCACGAATATCAAGATGCCGCCCAGGGACAAGCTGCCACCTGTGCCCACTCGGGCTGCTTTGAGAATGCCCATGGAGCTCTGCAAACTGAGACCAGGACCGTGGGTTGGCGAATTTTGTTTCCCTGGGCAGAAGCCTTTGTAAGTCCCAGGTAGGCCGTCAGCCCTTCGGGGCAGGCTGGCAGAAGGATTTCCACGAATATCAAGATGCCGCGCAGGGACAAGCTGCCACCTGTGCCAACTCGGGCTGCTTTGAGAGTGCCCATGGAGCTCTGCAAACAGAAACCAGGAACGTTGTGTGCTGAGTTTTGTTTTCCCGGGCAGAGCCCTTTGTCTGTACCAGGTAGGCTCTTTTTCCTTAGGGGCCGTCTGCCTGCTGGATTTCCAGGAATATCAAGATGCTGCCCAGGGACAAGCTGCCACCTGTGCCAACTCGGTCTGCTTTGAGAGTGACCATGAAGCTCTTCAAACTGAGACCAGGAACGTGGGGTGGTGGGTTTTGTTTCTGCGGGCAGAAGCCTTTGTCAGTACCAGGTAGGCCCTCGGCCCTTTGGGGCAGGCTGGCACAAGGATTTCCACGAATATTAAGATGCCGCGCAGGCACAAGCTGCCACCTGTGCCAACTCGCGCTGCTTTGAGAGTGCCCATGGAGCTCTGCAAACTGTGACCAGGACCGTGGGTTGCTGAGTTTTTTTTTCCCGAGAAGATGCTTTTGTCAGTACTAGGTAGGGCCTCGGCCCTTCGGGGCCGGCTGCCCGCTGGATTTCCATGAATATCAAGACGCTGCCCAGGGACAAGCTGCCACCTGTGCCAACTCGGGCTGCTTTGAGAGTGCCCACGGAACTCTTCAAACTGAGACCAGGAACGTGGGGTGGTGGGTTTTGTTTCCACGGGCTGAAGCCTTTGTCTGTACCAGGCAGTCCCTCGGCCCTTCGGGTCAGGCTGGCAGAAGGATTTCCACGAATATCAAGATGCCGCCCAGGGACAAGCTGCCACCTGTGGCAACTCGCGCTGCTTTGAGGGTGCCCATGGAGCTCGGCAAAGAGAAACCAGGAACGTGGGGTGGAGGGTTTTGTTTCCAGAGGCTGAAGAGTTTGTCAGTGCCATGTAGTCCCTCGGCCCTTAAGGGCAGGCTGGCACCAGGATTTCCACGAATATCAAGATGCCGCGCAGGGACAAGCTGCCACCTGTGCCAACTCGCGCTGCTTTGAGTGTGCCCATGGAGCTCTGCAAACTGAGACCAGGAACGTGGTTTGGCGAATTTTGTTTCCCGGGCAGAAGCCTTTGTATGTCCCAGGTAGGCCCTTGGCCCTTCGGTTCAGGCTGGCAGAAGTATTTCCACGAATATCAAGATGCCGCGCAGGGACAAGATGCCACCTGTGCCAACTCGGGCTGCTTTGAGAGTGCCCATGGAGCTCTGCAAACAGAAACCAGGACCGTGGGGTGCTGAGTTTTGTTTTCCTGGGCTGAGCCCTTTGTCAGTACTAGGTAGGCTCTTGTTCCTTAGGGGCCGTCTGCCTGCTAGATATTTATGAATATCAAGATGCTGCTCAGGGACAAGCTGCCACCTGTGGCAACTCGCGCTGCTTTGAGAGTGCCCACGGAACTCTTCAAACTGAGAACAGGAACGTGGGTTGGCGAATTTTGTTTCCACGGGCTGAAGCCTTTGTCACTGCCATGTAGTCTTTCGGCCCTTAAGGGCAGGCTGGCACCAGGATTTCCACGAATATCAAGATGCCACCCAGGGACAAGCTGCCACCTCTGGCAACTCGGGCTGCTTTGAGAGTGCCCATGGAGATCTGAAAACTGAGACCAGGAACGTGGGGGGGTGGGTTTTGTTTCTGCGGGCAGAAGCCTTTGTCAGTACCATGTAGGCCCTCGGCCATTCGGGGCAGGCTGGCAGCAGGATTTCCACGAATATCAAGATGCTGCCCAGGGACAAGCTGCCACCTGTGCCAACTCGCACTGCTTTGAGATTGCCAATGGAGCTCTGTAAACTGAAACCAGGAACGTGTTTTTATGGGTTTTGTTTTCCCGGGCAGAGCCCTTTGTCAGTACCAGGTAGGCCCTTTGTTCCATAGGGGCCGTCTTCCTTCTGGATTTCCACGAATATCAAGATGCCGCCCAGGGACAAGCTGCCACCTGCGCCAACTCGGGCTGCTTTGAGAGTGCCCATGGAGCTCTTAGAACTGAGAGCAGGAACGTGGGGTGGTGGGTTTTGTTTCCCCGGGCAGAAGCCTTTGTCAGTACCATGTAGGCCCTCGGCCCTTCGGGTCAGGCTGGCACAAGGATTTCCACGAATATCAAGTTGCCGCCCAGGGACAAGCTGCCACCTGTGGCAACTCGGGCTGCTTTGAGATTGCCCATGGAGCTCTGCAAAGAGAAACCAGGACCGTGGTGTTCTGAGTTTTGTTTTCCTGAGCAGAAGTATTTGTCAGTACTAGGTGGGCCCTCAGCCCTTCGGGGCCAGCTGCCCGCTGGATTTTCACGAATATCAAGATGCTGCTCAGGGACAAGCTGCCACCTGTGCCAACTCGGGTTGCTTTGAGAGTGCCCACGGAACTCTTCAAACTGAGACCAGGAACGTGGGGTGGTGGGTTTTGTTTCCACGGGCAGAAGCCTTTGTCAGTACCAGGTAGGCCCTTTTTCCTTAGGGGTTGTCTGCCTGCTGGATTTCCACGAATATCAAGATGCCGCCCAGGGACAAGCTGCCACCTGTGGCAACTCGCGCTGCTTTGAGAGTGCCCATGAAGCTCTTCAAACTGAGACCAGGAACGTGGGTTGGGGAATTTTGTTTCCCTGGGCAGAAGCCTTTGTAAGTCCATGGTAGGCCCTCGGCCCTTCGGGGCAGGCTGGCAGAAGGATTTCCACGAATATCAAGATGCCGCGCAGGGACAAGCTGCCGCCTGTGGCAACTCGCGCTGCTTTGAGAGTGCCCATGGAGCTCTGCAAACTAAGACCAGGAACGTGGGCTGCTGAGTTTTTTTTTCCCGAGAAGATACTTTTGTCAGTACTAGGTAGGGCCTCGGCCCTTCGGGGCCGGCTGCCCGCTGGATTTCCATGAATATCAAGATGCTGCCCAGGGACAAGCTGCCACCTGTGCCAACTCGGGCTGCTTTGAGAGTGCCCACGGAACTCTTCAAACTGAGACCAGGAACGTGGGGTGGTGGGTTTTGTTTCCACGGGCTGAAGCCTTTGTCAGTACCAGGTAGTCCCTCGGCCCTTAAGGGCAGGCTGGCACCAGGATTTCCACGAATATCAAGATGCCGCCCAGGGACAAGCTGCCACCTGTGCCAACTCGGGCTGCTTTGAGAGTGCCCATGGAGCTCTGCAAACAGAAACCAGGAACGTGGTGTTTTGGGTTTTGTTTTCCCGGGCAGAGCCCTTTGTCTGTACCAGGTATGCCCTTGTTCCTTAGGGGCAGGCTGTCAGCAGGATTTCCACGAATATCAAGATGCTGCCCAGGGACAAGCTGCCACCAGTGGCAACTCGCGCTGCTTTGAGAGTGCCCACGGAGCTCTGCAAACTGAGACCAGGAACGTGAGTTTGTGAATTTTTTTTCCCTGGGCAGAAGATTTTGTCAGTACCAGGTAGGGCCTTGTTCCTTCGGGGCCGGCTGCCCACTGGATTTCCATGAATATCAAGATGCCGCGCAGGGACAAGCTGCCACCTGTGCCAACTCGGGCTGCTTTGAGATTGCCCATGGAGCTCTGCAAAGAGAAACCAGGACCGTGGGGTTCTGAGTTTTGTTTTCCCGAGCAGAAGTATTTGTCAGTACTAGGTGGGCCCTCAGCCCTTCGGGGCCGGCTGCCCGCTGGATTTCCACGAATATCAAGATGCTGCCCAGGACAAGCTGCCACCTGTGCCAACTCGTGCTGCTTTGAGAGTGCCCACGGAGCTCTGCAAACTGAGACCAGGAACGTGAGTTTGTGAATTTTTTTTCCCTGGGCAGAAGATTTTGTCAGTACCAGGTAGGGCCTTGTTCCTTCGGGGCCGGCTGCCCACTGGATTTCCATGAATATCAAGATGCCGCGCAGGGACAAGCTGCCACCTGTGCCAACTCGGGCTGCTTTGAGATTGCCCATGGAGCTCTGCAAAGAGAAACCAGGACCGTGGGGTTCTGAGTTTTGTTTTCCCGAGCAGAAGTATTTGTCAGTACTAGGTGGGCCCTCAGCCCTTCGGGGCCGGCTGCCCGCTGGATTTCCACGAATATCAAGATGCTGCCCAGGGACAAGCTGCCACCTGTGCCAACTCGTGCTGCTTTGAGAGTGCCCACAGAACTCTTAAAACTGAGACCAGGAACGTGGGGTGGTGGGTTTTGTTTCCACGGGCAGAAGCCTTTGTCAGTAGCAGGTAGGCCCTTGTTCCTTAGGGGCCGTCTGCCTGCTGGATTTCCACGAATATCAAGATGCCGCCCAGGGACAAGCTGCCACCTGTGCCAACTCGGGCTGCTTTGAGAGTGCCCATGGAGCTCTGCAAACTGAGACCAGGAACGTGGGTTAGCGAATTTTGTTTCCCTGGGCAGAAGCCTTTGTAAGTCCCAGGTAGGCCCTCAGCCCTTCGGGGCAGGCTGGCAGAAGGATTTCCACGAATATCAAGATGCCGCGCAGGGACAAGCTGCCACCTGTGCCAACTCGGGCTGCTTTGAGATTGCCCATGGAGCTCTGCAAACAGAAACCAGGAAGGTTGTGTGCTGAGTTTTTTTTTCCCGGGCAGAGCCCTTTTTCTGTACCAGGTAGGCTCTTGTTCTTTAGGGGCCGTCTGCCTGCTGGATTTCCAGGAATATCAAGATGCTGCCCAGGGACAAGCTGCCACCTGTGCCAACTCGGGCTGCTTTGAGAGTGCCCACGGAGCTCTGCAAACTGAGAAAAGGAACGTGAGTTTGTAAATTTTGTTTCCCTGGGCAGAAGACTTTGTCAGTACCAGGTAGGCCCTTGTTCCTTAGGGTCAGGCTGGCAGCAGGATTTCCACGAATATCAAGATGCTGCCCAGGGACTAGCTGCCACTAGGGCCAACTCGCGCTTCTTTGAGTGTGCCCACGGAGCTCTGCAAACTGAGACCAGGAACGTGGGGTGGTGGGTTTTGTTTCCACGGGCAGAGACCTTTGTCAGTACCAGGTAGGCCCTTGTTCCTTAGGGGCCGTCTGCCTGCTGGATTTTCACGAATATCAAGATGCCACCCAGGGACAAGCTGCCACCTGTGGCAACTCGCGCTGCTTTGAGAGTGCCCACGGAACTCTTCAAACTGAGACCAGGAACGTGGGGTGGTGGGTTTTGTATCCACGGGCTGAAGCCTTTGTCACTGCCATGTAGTCACTCGGCCCTTAAGGGCAGGCTGGCAGCAGGATTTCCACGAATATCAAGATGCCGCCCAGGGACAAGCTGCCACCTGTGGCAACTCGCGCTGCTTTGAGTGTGCCCATGGAGCTCTGCAAACTGAGACCAGGAACGTGGTTTGGCGAATTTTGTTTCCCCGGGCAGAAGCCTTTGTATGTCCCAGGTAGGCCCTTGGCCCTTCGGGGCAGGCTGGCAGAAGGATTTCCACGAATATCAAGATGCCGCGCAGGGACAAGATGCCACCTGTGCCAACTCGGGCTGCTTTGAGAGTGCCCATGGAGGTCTGCAAACAGAAACCAGGACCGTGGGGTGCTGAGTTTTGTTTTCCTGGGCTGAGCCCTTTGTCAGTACTAGATAGGCTCTTGTTCCTTAGGGGCCGTCTGCCTGCTAGATTTTTATGAATATCAAGATGCTGCTCAGGGACAAGCTGCCACCTGTGGCAACTCGCGCTGCTTTGAGAGTGCCCACGGAACTCTTCAAACTGAGACCAGGAACGTGGGGTGGTGGGTTTTGTTTCCACGGGCAGAAGCCTTTGTCAGTAGCAGGTAGGCCCTTGTTCCTTAGGGGCCGTCTGCCTGCTGGATTTCCAGGAATATCAAGATGCCGCGCAGGGACAAGCGGCCACCTGTGCCAACTCGGGCTGCTTTGAGAGTGCCCACGGAGCTCTGCAAACTGAGACCAGGAACGTGGGTTGGTGGGTTTTGTTTCCCCGGGCAGAAGCCTTTGTCAGTCCCAGGTAGGCCCTCGGCCATTCGGGGCAGGCTGGCAGCAGGATTTCCACGAATATCAAGATGCTGCCCAGGGACAAGCTGCCACCTGTGCCAACTCGGTCTGCTTTGAGAGTGCCCATGGAGCTCTCCAAACTGAGACCAGGAAAGTGGTGTTCTGAGTTTTGTTTTCCCGGGCAGAAGCCTTTGTCAGTACTAGGTAGGCCCTTGGCCCTTCGGGGCACGCTGGTATAAGGATTTCTATGAATATCAAGATGCCGCCCAGGGACAAGCTGCCACCGGTGCCAACTCGGGCTGCTTTGAGAGTGCCCATGGAGCTCTGCAAACAGAAACCAGGAACGTTGTGTGCTGCGTTTTGTTTCCCCGGGCAGAAGCCTTTGTCAGTACCAGGTAGGCCCTTGTTCCTTAGGGGCCGTCTGCCTTCTGGATTTCCAGGAATATCAAGATGCTATCCAGGGACAAGCTGCCACCTTTGGCAACTCAGTCTGCTTTGAGAGTGCCCATGGAGCTCTGCAAACAGAAACCAGGAACGTTGTGTGCTGAGTTTTGTTTTCCCGGGCAGAGCCCTTTGTCTGTACCAGGTAGGCTCTTGTTCCTTAGGGGCCATCTGCCTGCAGGATTTCCATTAATATGAAGATGCTGCCCAGGGACAAGCTGCCACCTGTGGCAACTCGGTCTGCTTTGAGAGTGCCCATGAAGCTCTGCAAACTGAGACCAGGAACGTGGGGTTATGGGTTTTGTTTCTGCGGGCAGAAGCCTTTGTCAGTACCATGTAGGCCCTCGGCCCTTCGGGGCAGGTTGGCACAAGGATTTCCACGAATATCAAGATGCTGCGCAGGGACAAGCTGCCACCTGTGCCAACTCGCGCTGCTTTGAGAGTGCCCATGGAGCTCTGCAAACTGAGACCAGGAAAGTGGTGTTCTGAGTTTTGTTTTCCCGAGAAGATGCTTTTGTCAGTACTAGGTAGGCCCTCGGCCCTTCGGGGCCGTCTGCCCGCTGGATTTCCATGAATATCAACATGCTGCTCAGGGACAAGCTGCCACCTGTGCCAACTCGGTCTGCTTTGAGAGTGCCCACGGAACTCTTCAAACTGAGACCAGGAACGTGGGGTGGTGGGTTTTGTTTCCACGGGCTGAAGCCTTTGTCAGTGCCATGTAGTCCCTCGGCCCTTAAGGGGAGGCTGGCACCAGGATTTCCACGAATATCAAGATGCCGCCCAGGGACAAGCTGCCACCTGTGCCAACTCGCACTGCTTTGAGATTGCCAATGGAGCTCTGTAAACTGAAACCAGGAACGTGTTTTTATGGGTTTTGTTTTCCCGGGCAGAGCCCTTTGTCAGTACCAGGTAGGCCCTTTGTTCCATAGGGGCCGTCTTCCTTCTGGATTTCCACGAATATCAAGATGCCGCCCAGGGACAAGCTGCCACCTGCGCCAACTCGGGCTGCTTTGAGAGTGCCCATGGAGCTCTTAGAACTGAGAGCAGGAACGTGGGGTGGTGGGTTTTGTTTCCCCGGGCTGAAGCCTTTGTCAGTACCATGTAGGCCCTCGGCCCTTCGGGTCAGGCTGGCACAAGGATTTCCACGAATATCAAGTTGCCGCCCAGGGACAAGCTGCCACCTGTGGCAACTCGGGCTGCTTTGAGATTGCCCATGGAGCTCTGCAAAGAGAAACCAGGACCGTGGTGTTCTGAGTTTTGTTTTCCTGAGCAGAAGTATTTGTCAGTACTAGGTGGGCCCTCAGCCCTTCGGGGCCGGCTGCCCGCTGGATTTCCACGAATATCAAGATGCTGCCCAGGGACAAGCTGCCACCTGTGCCAACTCGGGCTGCTTTGAGAGTGCCCACGGAACTCTTCAAACTGAGACCAGGAACGTGGGGTGGTGGGTTTTGTTTCCACGGGCAGAAGCCTTTGTCAGTACCAGGTAGGCCCTTTTTCCTTAGGGGTTGTCTGCCTGCTGGATTTCCATGAATATCAAGATGCCGCCCAGGGACAAGCTGCCACCTGTGGCAACTCGCGCTGCTTTGAGAGTGCCCATGAAGCTCTTCAAACTGAGACCAGGAACGTGGGTTGGCGAATTTTGTTTCCCTGGGCAGAAGCCTTTGTAAGTCCATGGTAGGCCCTCGGCCCTTCGGGGCAGGCTGGCAGAAGGATTTCCACGAATATCAAGATGCCGCGCAGGGACAAGCTGCCGCCTGTGGCAACTCGCGCTGCTTTGAGAGGGCCCATGGATCTCTGCAAACTAAGACCAGGAACGTGGGCTGCTGAGTTTTTTTTTCCCGAGAAGATACTTTTGTCAGTACTAGGTAGGGCCTCGGCCCTTCGGGGCCGGCTGCCCGCTGGATTTCCATGAATATCAAGATGCTGCCCAGGGACAAGCTGCCACCTGTGCCAACTCGGGCTGCTTTGAGAGTGCCCACGGAACTCTTCAAACTGAGACCAGGAACGTGGGGTGGTGGGTTTTGTTTCCACGGGCTGAAGCCTTTGTCAGTACCAGGTAGTCCCTCGGCCCTTAAGGGCAGGCTGGCAGCAGGATTTCCACGAATATCAAGATGCCGCCCAGGGACAAGCTGCCACCTGTGCCAACTCGGGCTGCTTTGAGAGTGCCCATGGAGCTCTGCAAACAGAAACCAGGAACGTGGTGTTTTGGGTTTTGTTTTCCCGGGCAGAGCCCTTTGTCTGTACCAGGTATGCCCTTGTTCCTTAGGGGCAGGCTGTCAGCAGGATTTCCAGGAATATCAAGATGCTGCCCAGGGACAAGCTGCCACCTGTGGCAACTCGCGCTGCTTTGAGAGTGCCCACGGAGCTCTGCAAACTGAGACCAGGAACGTGAGTTTGTGAATTTTTTTTCCCTGGGCAGAAGATTTTGTCAGTACCAGGTAGGGCCTTGTTCCTTCGGGGCCGGCTGCCCGCTGGATTTCCATGAATATCAAGATGCTGCCCAGGGACAAGCTGCCACCTGTGGCAACTCGGGCTGCTTTGAGAGTGCCCATGAAGCTCTGCAAACTGAGACCAGGAACGTGGGGTGCTGGGTTTTGTTTCCACGGGCAGAGCCCTCTGTCATTACCAGGTAGGCCCTTGTTCCTTAGGGGCCGTCTGCCTGCTGGATTTTCACGAATATCATGATGCCACCCAGCAACAAACAGCCACCTGTGCCAACTCGGGCTGCTTTGAGAGTGCCCGTGGAGCTCTGCAACTGAGACCAGGAACGTGGGGTGGTGTGTTTTGTTTCCCCGGGCAGAAGCCTTTGTCAGTACCATATAGGCCCTCGGCCCTTTAGGGCAGGCTGGCACAAGGATTTCCACGAATATCAAGATGCCGCGCAGGGACAAGCTGCCACCTGTGCCAACTCGGGCTGCTTTGAGATTGCCCATGGAGCTCTGCAAAGAGAAACCAGGACCGTGGGGTTCTGAGTTTTGTTTTCCCGAGCAGAAGTATTTGTCAGTACTAGGTGGGCCCTCAGCCCTTCGGGGCCGGCTGCCCGCTGGATTTCCACGAATATCAAGATGCTGCCCAGGGACAAGCTGCCACCTGTGCCAACTCGTGCTGCTTTGAGAGTGCCCACAGAACTCTTAAAACTGAGACCAGGAACGTGGGGTGGTGGGTTTTGTTTCCACGGGCAGAAGCCTTTGTCAGTACCAGGTAGGCCCTTGTTCCTTAGGGGCCGTCTGCCTGCTGGATTTCCACGAATATCAAGATGCCGCCCAGGGACAAGCTGCCACCTGTGCCAACTCGGGCTGCTTTGAGAGTGCCCATGGAGCTCTGCAAACTGAGACCAGGAACGTGGGTTAGCGAATTTTGTTTCCCTGGGCAGAAGCCTTTGTAAGTCCCAGGTAGGCCCTCAGCCCTTCGGGGCAGGCTGGCAGAAGGATTTCCACGAATATCAAGATGCCGCGCAGGGACAAGCTGCCACCTGTGCCAACTCGGGCTGCTTTGAGATTGCCCATGGAGCTCTGCAAACAGAAACCAGGAAGGTTGTGTGCTGAGTTTTTTTTTCCCAGGCAGAGCCCTTTTTCTGTACCAGGTAGGCTCTTGTTTCTTAGGGGCCGTCTGCCTGCTGGATTTCCAGGAATATCAAGATGCTGCCCAGGGACAAGCTGCCACCTGTGCCAACTCGGGCTGCTTTGAGAGTGCCCACGGAGCTCTGCAAACTGAGAAAAGGAACGTGAGTTTGTAAATTTTGTTTCCCTGGGCAGAAGACTTTGTCAGTACCAGGTAGGCCCTTGTTCCTTAGGGTCAGGCTGGCAGCAGGATTTCCACGAATATCAAGATGCTGCCCAGGGACTAGCTGCCACTAGGGCCAACTCGCGCTTCTTTGAGAGTGCCCATGGAGCTCTGCAAACTGAGACCAGGAACGTGGGGTGGTGGGTTTTGTTTCCACGGGCAGAGACCTTTGTCAGTACCAGGTAGGCCCTTGTTCCTTAGGGGCCGTCTGCCTGCTGGATTTTCACGAATATCAAGATGCCACCCAGGGACAAGCTGCCACCTGTGGCAACTCGCGCTGGTTTGAGAGTGCCCACGGAACTCTTCAAACTGAGACCAGGAACGTGGGGTGGTGGGTTTTGTTTCCACGGGCTGAAGCCTTTGTCACTGCCATGTAGTCACTCGGCCCTTAAGGGCAGGCTGGCAGCAGGATTTCCACGAATATCAAGATGCCGCCCAGGGACAAGCTGCCACCTGTGGCAACTCGCGCTGCTTTGAGTGTGCCCATGGAGCTCTGCAAACTGAGACCAGGAACGTGGTTTGGCGAATTTTGTTTCCCCGGGCAGAAGCCTTTGTATGTCCCAGGTAGGCCCTTGGCCCTTCGGGGCAGGCTGGCAGAAGGATTTCCACGAATATCAAGATGCCGCGCAGGGACAAGATGCCACCTGTGCCAACTCGGGCTGCTTTGAGAGTGCCCATGGAGCTCTGCAAACAGAAACCAGGACCGTGGGGTGCTGAGTTTTGTTTTCCTGGGCTGAGCCCTTTGTCAGTACTAGGTAGGCTCTTGTTCCTTAGGGGCCGTCTGCCTGCTAGATTTTTATGAATATCAAGATGCTGCTCAGGGACAAGCTGCCACCTGTGGCAACTCGCGCTGCTTTGAGAGTGCCCACGGAACTCTTCAAACTGAGACCAGGAACGTGGGGTGGTGGGTTTTGTTTCCACGGGCAGAAGCATTTGTCAGTAGCAGGTAGGCCCTTGTTCCTTAGGGGCCGTCTGCCTGCTGGATTTCCAGGAATATCAAGATGCCGCGCAGGGACAAGCGGCCACCTGTGCCAACTCGGGCTGCTTTGAGAGTGCCCACGGAGCTCTGCAAACTGAGACCAGGAACGTGGGTTGGTGGGTTTTGTTTCCCCGAGCAGAAGCCTTTGTCAGTCCCAGGTAGGCCCTCGGCCATTCGGGGCAGGCTGGCAGCAGGATTTCCACGAATATCAAGATGCTGCCCAGGGACAAGCTGCCACCTGTGCCAACTCGGGCTGCTTTGAGAGTGCCCATGGAGCTCTCCAAACTGAGACCAGGAAAGTGGTGTTCTGAGTTTTGTTTTCCCGGGCAGAAGCCTTTGTCAGTACTAGGTAGGCCCTTGGCCCTTCGGGGCACGCTGGTATAAGGATTTCTATGAATATCAAGATGCCGCCCAGGGACAAGCTGCCACCGGTGCCAACTCGGGCTGCTTTGAGAGTGCCCATGGAGCTCTGCAAACAGAAATCAGGAACGTTGTGTGCTGCGTTTTGTTTCCCCGGGCAGAGCCCTTTGCCTGTACCAGGTAGGCCCTTGTTCCTTAGGGGCCGTCTGCCTTCTGGATTTCCAGGAATATCAAGATGCCGCCCAGGGACAAGCTGCCACCTGTGCCAACTCGGGCTGCTTTGAGAGTGCCCATGGAGCTCTGCAAACTGAGACCAGGAACGTTGTGTGCTGAGTTTTGTTTTCCCGGGCAGAGCCCTTTGTCTGTACCAGGTAGGCTCTTGTTCCTTAGGGGCCATCTGCCTGCAGGATTTCCATTAATATGAAGATGCTGCCCAGGGACAAGCTGCCACCTGTGGCAACTCGGTCTGCTTTGAGAGTGCCCATGAAGCTCTGCAAACTGAGACCAGGAACGTGGGGTTATGGGTTTTGTTTCTGCGGGCAGAAGCCTTTGTCAGTACCATGTAGGCCCTCGGCCCTTCGGGGCAGGTTGGCACAAGGATTTCCACGAATATCAAGATGCTGCGCAGGGACAAGCTGCCACCTGTGCCAACTCGCGCTGCTTTGAGAGTGCCCATGGAGCTCTGCAAACTGAGACCAGGAAAGTGGTGTTCTGAGTTTTGTTTTCCCGAGAAGATGCTTTTGTCAGTACTAGGTAGGCCCTCGGCCCTTCGGGGCCGTCTGCCCGCTGGATTTCCATGAATATCAACATGCTGCTCAGGGACAAGCTGCCACCTGTGCCAACTCGGTCTGCTTTGAGAGTGCCCACGGAACTCTTCAAACTGAGACCAGGAACGTGGGGTGGTGGGTTTTGTTTCCACGGGCTGAAGCCTTTGTCAGTGCCATGTAGTCCCTCGGCCCTTAAGGGGAGGCTGGCACCAGGATTTCCACGAATATCAAGATGCCGCCCAGGGACAAGCTGCCACCTGTGGCAACTCGGTCTGCTTTGAGAGTGCCCATGAAGCTCTGCAAACTGAGACCAGGAACGTGGGGTTATGGGTTTTTTTTCTGCGGGCAGAAGCCTTTGTCAGTACCATGTAGGCCCTCGGCCCTTCGGGGCAGGTTGGCACAAGGATTTCCACGAATATCAAGATGCTGCGCAGGGACAAGCTGCCACCTGTGGCAACTCGCGCTGCTTTGAGAGGGCCCATGGAGCTCTGCAAACTGAGACCAGGAAAGTGGTGTTCTGAGTTTTGTTTTCCCGAGAAGATGCTTTTGTCAGTACTAGGTAGGCCCTCGGCCCTTCGGGGCCGGCTGACCGCTGGATTTCCATGAATATCAAGATGCTGCCCAGGGACAAGCTGCCACCTGTGCCAACTCGGGCTGCTTTGAGAGTGCCCACGGAACTCTTCAAACTGAGACCACGAACGTCGGGTGGTGGGTTTTTTTTCACGGGCTGAAGCCTTTGTCAGTGCCATGTAGTCCCTTGGCCCTTAAGGGCAGGCTGGCACCAGGATTTCCACGAATATCAAGATGCCGCCCAGGGACAAGCTGCCACCTCTGCCAACTCGGGCTGCTTTGAGTTTGCCAATGGAGCTCTGCAAACAGAAACCATGAACGTGCGGGTATGGGTTTTGTTTTCCCGGGCAGAGCCCATTGTCAGGACCAGGTAGGCCCTTATTCTTTCGGGGCAGGCTGGCAGAAGGATTTCCACGAATATTAAGATGCTGCGCAGGGACAAGCTGCCACCTGTGCCAACTCGCGCTGCTTTGAGAGTGCCCATGGAGCTCGGCAAACAGAAACCAGGAACGTGGGGTGCTGAGTTTTGTTTTCCCGGGAAGAGCCCTTTTTCAGTACCAGGTAGGCTCTTGTTCCATAGGGGGCGTCTGCCTTCTGGATTTCCCCGAATATCAAGATGCCACCCAGGGACAAGCTGCCACATGTGCCAACTCGGGCTGCTTTGAGAGTGCCCATGGAGCTCTGAAAACTGAGACCAGGAACGTGGGGTGGTGGGTTTTGTTTCCCCGGGCAGAGCCCTTTGTCAGTACCATGTAGGCCCTCGGCCCTTCGGGTCGGGCTGGCACAAGGATTTCCACGAATATCAAGATGCCACCCAGGGACAAGCTGGCACCTGTGCCAACTCGGGCTGCTTTGAGATTGCCCATGGAGCTCTGCAAACTGAAACCAGGACCGTGGGGTGCTGAGTTTTGTTTTCCCGAGCAGAAGTATTTGTGAGTACTAGGTGGGCCCTCGGCCCTTCGGGGCCGGCTGCCCGCTGGATTTCCACAAATATCACGATGCTGCCCAGGGACAAGCTGCCACCTGTGCCAACTCGGGCTGCTTTGAGAGTGCCCACGGAACTCTTCAAACTGAGACCAGGAACGTGGGGTGGTGGGTTTTGTATCCACGGGCTGAAGCCTTTGTCAGTGCCATGTAGTCCCTCGGCCCTTAAGGGCAGGCTGGCACCAGGATTTCCACGAATATCAAGATGCCGCCCAGGGACAAGCTGCCACCTGTGCCAACTCGGGCTGCTTTGAGAGTGCCCATGGAGCTCTGCAAACTGAGACCAGGAACGTGGATTGGCGAATTTTGTTTCCCCGGGCAGAAGCCTTTGTCCGTCCCAGGTAGGCCCTTGGCCCTTCGGGGCAGGCTGGCAGAAGGATTTCCACGAATGTCAAGATGCCGCCCAGGGACAAGCTGCCACCTGTGCCAACTCGGGCTGCTTTGAGAGTGCCCATGGAGCTCTGCAAACAGAAACCAGGAACGTTGTGTGCTGAGTTTTGTTTCCCCGGGCAGAGCCCTTTGTCTGTACCAGGTAGGCCCTTGTTCCTTAGGGGCCATCTGCCTGCAGGATTTCCATGAATATCAAGATGCTGCCCAGGGACAAGCTGCCACCTGTGGCAACTCGGTCTGCTTTGAGTGTGCCCATGAAGCTCTGCAAACTGAGACCAGGAACGTGGGGTTATGGGTTTGGTTTCCCCGGGCAGAAGCCTTTGTCAGTACCATGTAGGCCCTCGGCCCTTCGGGGCAGGTTGGCACAAGGATTTCCACGAATATCAAGATGCTGCGCAGGGACAAGCTGCCACCTGTGCCAACTCGCGCTGCTTTGAGAGTGCCCATGGAGCTCTGCAAACTGAGACCAGGAAAGTGGTGTTCTGAGTTTTGTTTTCCCGAGAAGATGCTTTTGTCAGTACTAGGTAGGCCCTGGGCCCTTCGGGGCCGGCTGCCCGCTGGATTTCCATGAATATCAAGATGCTGCCCAGGGACAAGCTGCCACCTGTGCCAACTCGGGCTGCTTTGAGAGTGCCCACGGAACTCTTCAAACTGAGACCACGAACGTCGGGTGGTGGGTTTTGTTTTCACGGGCTGAAGCCTTTGTCAGTGCCATGTTGTCCCTCGGCCCTTAAGGGCAGGCTGGCACCAGGATTTCCACGAATATCAAGATGCCGCCCAGGGACAAGCTGCCACCTGTGCCAACTCGGGCTGCTTTGAGAGTGCCCACGGAACTCTTCAAACTGAGACCACGAACGTCGGGTGGTGGGTTTTGTTTTCACGGGCTGAAGCCTTTGTCAGTACCATGTAGTCCCTCGGCCCTTAAGGGCAGGCTGTCAGCAGGATTTCCACGAATATCAAGATGCCGCCCAGGGACAAGCTGCCACCTGTGCCAACTCGGGCTGCATTGAGATTGCCCATGGAGCTCTGCAAAGAGAAACCAGGACCGTGGGGTTCTGAGTTTTGTTTTCCCGAGCAGAAGTATTTGTCAGTACTAGGTGGGCCCTCAGCCCTTCGGGGCCGGCTGCCCGCTGGATTTCCACGGATATCAAGATGCTGCCCAGGGACAAGCTGCCACCTGTGCCAACTCGGGCTGCTTTGAGAGTGCCCACGGAACTCTTCAAACTGAGACCAGGAACGTGGGGTGGTGGGTTTTGTTTCCACGGGCAGAAGCCTTTGTCAGTACCAGGTAGGCCCTTGTTCCTTGGGGGTTGTCTGCCTGCTGGATTTCCACGAATATCAAGATGCCGCCCAGGGACAAGCTGCCACCTGTGGCAACTCGGGCTGCTTTGAGAGTGCCCATGAAGCTCTTCAAACTGAGACCAGGAACGTGGGTTGGCGAATTTTGTTTCCATGGGCAGAAGCCTTTGTAAGTCCATGGTAGGCCCTCGGCCCTTCGGGGCAGGCTGGCAGAAGGATTTCCACGAATATCAAGATGCCGCGCAGGGACAAGCTGCCACCTGTGGCAACTCGCGCTGCTTTGAGAGGGCCCATGGAGCTCTGCAAACTGAGACCAGGAACGTGGGCTGCTGAGTTTTTTTTTCCCGAGAAGATACTTTTGTCAGTACTAGGTAGGGCCTCGGCCCTTCGGGGCCGGCTGCCCGCTGGATTTCCATGAATATCAAGATGCTGCCCAGGGACAAGCTGCCACCTGTGCCAACTCGGGCTGCTTTGAGAGTGCCCACAGAACTCTTCAAACTGAGACCAGGAACGTGGGGTGGTGGGTTTTGTTTCCACGGGCTGAAGCCTTTGTCAGTACCAGGTAGTCCCTCGGCCTTTAAGGGCAGGCTGGCAGCAGGATTTCCACGAATATCAAGATGCTGCGCAGGGACAAGCTGCCACCTGTGCCAACTCGGGCTGCTTTGAGAGTGCCCATGGAGCTCTGCAAACAGAACCCAGGAACGTGGTGTTTTGGGTTTTGTTTTCCCGGGCAGAGCCCTTTGTCTGTACCAGGTATGCTCTTGTTCCTTAGGGGCAGGCTGTCAGCAGGATTTCCACGAATATCAAGATGCTGCCCAGGGACAAGCTGCCACCTGTGCCAACTCGGGCTGCTTTGAGAGTGCCCATGGAGCTCTGCAAACTGAGACCAGGAACGTGAGTTTGTGAATTTTTTTTCCCTGGGCAGAAGATTTTGTCAGTACCAGGTAGGGCCTTGTTCCTTCGGGGCCGGCTGCCCGCTGGATTTCCATGAATATCAAGATGCTGCCCAGGGACAAGCTGCCACCTGTGGCAACTCGGGCTGCTTTGAGAGTGCCCACGGAGCTCTGCAAACTGAGACCAGGAACGTGGGGTGGTGTGTTTTGTTTCCCCGGGCAGGGCCCTTTGTCAGTACCATATAGGCCCTCGGCCCTTAAGGGCAGGCTGGCACAAGGATTTCCACGAATATCAAGATGCCGCGCAGGGACAAGCTGCCACCTGTGCCAACTCGGGCTGCTTTGAGATTGCCCATGGAGCTCTGCAAACTGAGACCAGGACCGTGGGGTGCTGAGTTTCGTTTTCCTGAGCAGAAGCTTTTGTCAGTACTAGGTAGGCCCTTGGCCCTTCGGGGCCGGCTGCCCGCTGGATTTCCATGAATATCAAGATGCTGCCCAGGGACAGGCTGCCACCTGTGCCAACTCGGGCTGCTTTGAGAGTGCCCACGGAACTCTTCAAACTGAGACCAGGAACGTGGGGTGGTGGCTTTTGTTTCCCCGGGGAGAAGCCTTTGTCACTGCCATGTAGTCTTTCGGCCTTTAAGGGCAGGCTGTCAGCAGGATTTCCACGAATATCAAGATGCCGCCCAGGGACAAGCTGCCACCTGTGCCAACTCGGGCTGCTTTGAGAGTGCCCATGGAGCTCTGCAAACAGAAACCAGGAACGTGGTGTGCTGAGTTTTGTTTTCCCAGGCAGAGCCCTTTGTCTGTACCAGGTATGCCCTTGTTCCTTAGGGGCAGGCTGTCAGCAGGATTTCCACGAATATCAAGATGCTGCGCAGGGACAAGCTGCCTCCTATGGCAACTCGCGCTGCTTTGAGAGTGCCCACGGAGCTCTGCAAACTGAGACCAGGAACGTGAATTTGTGAATTTTTTTTCCCTGGGCAGAAGATTTTGTCAGTACCAGGTAGGGCCTTGTTCCTTCGGGGCCGGCTGCCCGCTGGATTTCCATGAATATCAAGATGCTGCCCAGGGACAAGCTGCCACCTGTGGCAACACGGCCTGCTTTGAGAGTGCCCACGGAGCTCTGCAAACTGAGACCAGGAACGTGGGGTGGTGGGTTTTGTTTCCACGGGCAGGGCCCTTTTTCATTACCAGGTAGGCCCTTGTTCCTTAGGGGCCGTCTGCCTGCTGGATTTTCACGAATATCAAGATGCCACCCAGGGACAAGCTGCCACCTGTGCCAACTCGGGCTGCTTTGAGAGTGCCCGTGGAGCTCTGCAAACTGAGACCAGGAACGTGGGGTGGTGTGTTTTGTTTCCCCGGGCAGAAGCCTTTGTCAGTACCATATAGGCCCTCGGCCCTTAAGGGCAGGCTGGCACAAGGATTTCCACGAATATCAAGATGCTGCGCAGGGACAAGCTGCCACCTGTGGCAACTCGCGCTGCTTTGAGAGGGCCCATGGAGCTCTGCAAACTGAGACCAGGAAAGTGGTGTTCTGAGTTTTGTTTTCCCGAGAAGATGCTTTTGTCAGTACTAGGTAGGCCCTCGGCCCTTCGGGGCCGGCTGACCGCTGGATTTCCATGAATATCAAGATGCTGCCCAGGGACAAGCTGCCACCTGTGCCAACTCGGGCTGCTTTGAGAGTGCCCACGGAACTCTTCAAACTGAGACCACGAACGTCGGGTGGTGGGTTTTTTTTCACGGGCTGAAGCCTTTGTCAGTGCCATGTAGTCCCTTGGCCCTTAAGGGCAGGCTGGCACCAGGATTTCCACGAATATCAAGATGCCGCCCAGGGACAAGCTGCCACCTCTGCCAACTCGGGCTGCTTTGAGTTTGCCAATGGAGCTCTGCAAACAGAAACCATGAACGTGCGGGTATGGGTTTTGTTTTCCCGGGCAGAGCCCATTGTCAGGACCAGGTAGGCCCTTATTCTTTCGGGGCAGGCTGGCAGAAGGATTTCCACGAATATTAAGATGCTGCGCAGGGACAAGCTGCCACCTGTGCCAACTCGCGCTGCTTTGAGAGTGCCCATGGAGCTCGGCAAACAGAAACCAGGAACGTGGGGTGCTGAGTTTTGTTTTCCCGGGAAGAGCCCTTTTTCAGTACCAGGTAGGCTCTTGTTCCATAGGGGGCGTCTGCCTTCTGGATTTCCCCGAATATCAAGATGCCACCCAGGGACAAGCTGCCACATGTGCCAACTCGGGCTGCTTTGAGAGTGCCCATGGAGCTCTGAAAACTGAGACCAGGAACGTGGGGTGGTGGGTTTTGTTTCCCCGGGCAGAGCCCTTTGTCAGTACCATGTAGGCCCTCGGCCCTTCGGGTCGGGCTGGCACAAGGATTTCCACGAATATCAAGATGCCACCCAGGGACAAGCTGGCACCTGTGCCAACTCGGGCTGCTTTGAGATTGCCCATGGAGCTCTGCAAACTGAAACCAGGACCGTGGGGTGCTGAGTTTTGTTTTCCCGAGCAGAAGTATTTGTGAGTACTAGGTGGGCCCTCGGCCCTTCGGGGCCGGCTGCCCGCTGGATTTCCACAAATATCACGATGCTGCCCAGGGACAAGCTGCCACCTGTGCCAACTCGGGCTGCTTTGAGAGTGCCCACGGAACTCTTCAAACTGAGACCAGGAACGTGGGGTGGTGGGTTTTGTATCCACGGGCTGAAGCCTTTGTCAGTGCCATGTAGTCCCTCGGCCCTTAAGGGCAGGCTGGCACCAGGATTTCCACGAATATCAAGATGCCGCCCAGGGACAAGCTGCCACCTGTGCCAACTCGGGCTGCTTTGAGAGTGCCCATGGAGCTCTGCAAACTGAGACCAGGAACGTGGATTGGCGAATTTTGTTTCCCCGGGCAGAAGCCTTTGTCCGTCCCAGGTAGGCCCTTGGCCCTTCGGGGCAGGCTGGCAGAAGGATTTCCACGAATGTCAAGATGCCGCCCAGGGACAAGCTGCCACCTGTGCCAACTCGGGCTGCTTTGAGAGTGCCCATGGAGCTCTGCAAACAGAAACCAGGAACGTTGTGTGCTGAGTTTTGTTTCCCCGGGCAGAGCCCTTTGTCTGTACCAGGTAGGCCCTTGTTCCTTAGGGGCCATCTGCCTGCAGGATTTCCATGAATATCAAGATGCTGCCCAGGGACAAGCTGCCACCTGTGGCAACTCGGTCTGCTTTGAGTGTGCCCATGAAGCTCTGCAAACTGAGACCAGGAACGTGGGGTTATGGGTTTGGTTTCCCCGGGCAGAAGCCTTTGTCAGTACCATGTAGGCCCTCGGCCCTTCGGGGCAGGTTGGCACAAGGATTTCCACGAATATCAAGATGCTGCGCAGGGACAAGCTGCCACCTGTGCCAACTCGCGCTGCTTTGAGAGTGCCCATGGAGCTCTGCAAACTGAGACCAGGAAAGTGGTGTTCTGAGTTTTGTTTTCCCGAGAAGATGCTTTTGTCAGTACTAGGTAGGCCCTGGGCCCTTCGGGGCCGGCTGCCCGCTGGATTTCCATGAATATCAAGATGCTGCCCAGGGACAAGCTGCCACCTGTGCCAACTCGGGCTGCTTTGAGAGTGCCCACGGAACTCTTCAAACTGAGACCACGAACGTCGGGTGGTGGGTTTTGTTTTCACGGGCTGAAGCCTTTGTCAGTGCCATGTTGTCCCTCGGCCCTTAAGGGCAGGCTGGCACCAGGATTTCCACGAATATCAAGATGCCGCCCAGGGACAAGCTGCCACCTGTGCCAACTCGGGCTGCTTTGAGAGTGCCCACGGAACTCTTCAAACTGAGACCACGAACGTCGGGTGGTGGGTTTTGTTTTCACGGGCTGAAGCCTTTGTCAGTACCATGTAGTCCCTCGGCCCTTAAGGGCAGGCTGTCAGCAGGATTTCCACGAATATCAAGATGCCGCCCAGGGACAAGCTGCCACCTGTGCCAACTCGGGCTGCATTGAGATTGCCCATGGAGCTCTGCAAAGAGAAACCAGGACCGTGGGGTTCTGAGTTTTGTTTTCCCCGAGCAGAAGTATTTGTCAGTACTAGGTGGGCCCTCAGCCCTTCGGGGCCGGCTGCCCGCTGGATTTCCACGGATATCAAGATGCTGCCCAGGGACAAGCTGCCACCTGTGCCAACTCGGGCTGCTTTGAGAGTGCCCACGGAACTCTTCAAACTGAGACCAGGAACGTGGGGTGGTGGGTTTTGTTTCCACGGGCAGAAGCCTTTGTCAGTACCAGGTAGGCCCTTGTTCCTTGGGGGTTGTCTGCCTGCTGGATTTCCACGAATATCAAGATGCCGCCCAGGGACAAGCTGCCACCTGTGGCAACTCGGGCTGCTTTGAGAGTGCCCATGAAGCTCTTCAAACTGAGACCAGGAACGTGGGTTGGCGAATTTTGTTTCCATGGGCAGAAGCCTTTGTAAGTCCATGGTAGGCCCTCGGCCCTTCGGGGCAGGCTGGCAGAAGGATTTCCACGAATATCAAGATGCCGCGCAGGGACAAGCTGCCACCTGTGGCAACTCGCGCTGCTTTGAGAGGGCCCATGGAGCTCTGCAAACTGAGACCAGGAACGTGGGCTGCTGAGTTTTTTTTTCCCGAGAAGATACTTTTGTCAGTACTAGGTAGGGCCTCGGCCCTTCGGGGCCGGCTGCCCGCTGGATTTCCATGAATATCAAGATGCTGCCCAGGGACAAGCTGCCACCTGTGCCAACTCGGGCTGCTTTGAGAGTGCCCACAGAACTCTTCAAACTGAGACCAGGAACGTGGGGTGGTGGGTTTTGTTTCCACGGGCTGAAGCCTTTGTCAGTACCAGGTAGTCCCTCGGCCTTTAAGGGCAGGCTGGCAGCAGGATTTCCACGAATATCAAGATGCTGCGCAGGGACAAGCTGCCACCTGTGCCAACTCGGGCTGCTTTGAGAGTGCCCATGGAGCTCTGCAAACAGAACCCAGGAACGTGGTGTTTTGGGTTTTGTTTTCCCGGGCAGAGCCCTTTGTCTGTACCAGGTATGCTCTTGTTCCTTAGGGGCAGGCTGTCAGCAGGATTTCCACGAATATCAAGATGCTGCCCAGGGACAAGCTGCCACCTGTGCCAACTCGGGCTGCTTTGAGAGTGCCCATGGAGCTCTGCAAACTGAGACCAGGAACGTGAGTTTGTGAATTTTTTTTCCCTGGGCAGAAGATTTTGTCAGTACCAGGTAGGGCCTTGTTCCTTCGGGGCCGGCTGCCCGCTGGATTTCCATGAATATCAAGATGCTGCCCAGGGACAAGCTGCCACCTGTGGCAACTCGGGCTGCTTTGAGAGTGCCCACGGAGCTCTGCAAACTGAGACCAGGAACGTGGGGTGGTGTGTTTTGTTTCCCCGGGCAGGGCCCTTTGTCAGTACCATATAGGCCCTCGGCCCTTAAGGGCAGGCTGGCACAAGGATTTCCACGAATATCAAGATGCCGCGCAGGGACAAGCTGCCACCTGTGCCAACTCGGGCTGCTTTGAGATTGCCCATGGAGCTCTGCAAACTGAGACCAGGACCGTGGGGTGCTGAGTTTCGTTTTCCTGAGCAGAAGCTTTTGTCAGTACTAGGTAGGCCCTTGGCCCTTCGGGGCCGGCTGCCCGCTGGATTTCCATGAATATCAAGATGCTGCCCAGGGACAGGCTGCCACCTGTGCCAACTCGGGCTGCTTTGAGAGTGCCCACAGAACTCTTCAAACTGAGACCAGGAACGTGGGGTGGTGGGTTTTGTTTCCACGGGCTGAAGCCTTTGTCAGTACCAGGTAGTCCCTCGGCCTTTAAGGGCAGGCTGGCAGCAGGATTTCCACGAATATCAAGATGCTGCGCAGGGACAAGCTGCCACCTGTGCCAACTCGGGCTGCTTTGAGAGTGCCCATGGAGCTCTGCAAACAGAACCCAGGAACGTGGTGTTTTGGGTTTTGTTTTCCCGGGCAGAGCCCTTTGTCTGTACCAGGTATGCTCTTGTTCCTTAGGGGCAGGCTGTCAGCAGGATTTCCACGAATATCAAGATGCTGCCCAGGGACAAGCTGCCACCTGTGCCAACTCGGGCTGCTTTGAGAGTGCCCATGGAGCTCTGCAAACTGAGACCAGGAACGTGAGTTTGTGAATTTTTTTTCCCTGGGCAGAAGATTTTGTCAGTACCAGGTAGGGCCTTGTTCCTTCGGGGCCGGCTGCCCGCTGGATTTCCATGAATATCAAGATGCTGCCCAGGGACAAGCTGCCACCTGTGGCAACTCGGGCTGCTTTGAGAGTGCCCACGGAGCTCTGCAAACTGAGACCAGGAACGTGGGGTGGTGTGTTTTGTTTCCCCGGGCAGGGCCCTTTGTCAGTACCATATAGGCCCTCGGCCCTTAAGGGCAGGCTGGCACAAGGATTTCCACGAATATCAAGATGCCGCGCAGGGACAAGCTGCCACCTGTGCCAACTCGGGCTGCTTTGAGATTGCCCATGGAGCTCTGCAAACTGAGACCAGGACCGTGGGGTGCTGAGTTTCGTTTTCCTGAGCAGAAGCTTTTGTCAGTACTAGGTAGGCCCTTGGCCCTTCGGGGCCGGCTGCCCGCTGGATTTCCATGAATATCAAGATGCTGCCCAGGGACAGGCTGCCACCTGTGCCAACTCGGGCTGCTTTGAGAGTGCCCACGGAACTCTTCAAACTGAGACCAGGAACGTGGGGTGGTGGGTTTTGTTTCCCCGGGGAGAAGCCTTTGTCACTGCCATGTAGTCTTTCGGCCTTTAAGGGCAGGCTGTCAGCAGGATTTCCACGAATATCAAGATGCCGCCCAGGGACAAGCTGCCACCTGTGCCAACTCGGGCTGCTTTGAGAGTGCCCATGGAGCTCTGCAAACAGAAACCAGGAACGTGGTGTGCTGAGTTTTGTTTTCCCAGGCAGAGCCCTTTGTCTGTACCAGGTATGCCCTTGTTCCTTAGGGGCAGGCTGTCAGCAGGATTTCCACGAATATCAAGATGCTGCGCAGGGACAAGCTGCCTCCTATGGCAACTCGCGCTGCTTTGAGAGTGCCCACGGAGCTCTGCAAACTGAGACCAGGAACGTGAATTTGTGAATTTTTTTTCCCTGGGCAGAAGATTTTGTCAGTACCAGGTAGGGCCTTGTTCCTTCGGGGCCGGCTGCCCGCTGGATTTCCATGAATATCAAGATGCTGCCCAGGGACAAGCTGCCACCTGTGGCAACACGGCCTGCTTTGAGAGTGCCCACGGAGCTCTGCAAACTGAGACCAGGAACGTGGGGTGGTGGGTTTTGTTTCCACGGGCAGGGCCCTTTTTCATTACCAGGTAGGCCCTTGTTCCTTAGGGGCCGTCTGCCTGCTGGATTTTCACGAATATCAAGATGCCACCCAGGGACAAGCTGCCACCTGTGCCAACTCGGGCTGCTTTGAGAGTGCCCGTGGAGCTCTGCAAACTGAGACCAGGAACGTGGGGTGGTGTGTTTTGTTTCCCCGGGCAGAAGCCTTTGTCAGTACCATATAGGCCCTCGGCCCTTAAGGGCAGGCTGGCACAAGGATTTCCACGAATATCAAGATGCCGCGCAGGGACAAGCTGCCACCTGTGCCAACTCGGGCTGCTTTGAGATTGCCCATGGAGCTCTGCAAAGAGAAACCAGGACCGTGGGGTTCTGAGTTTTGTTTTCCCGAGCAGAAGTATTTGTCAGTACTAGGTGGGCCCTCAGCCCTTCGGGGCCGGCTGCCCGCTGGATTTCCACGAATATCAAGATGCTGCCCAGGGACAAGCTGCCACCTGTGCCAACTCGTGCTGCTTTGAGAGTGCCCACAGAACTCTTAAAACTGAGACGAGGAACGTGGGGTGGTGGGTTTTGTATCCATGGGCAGAAGCCTTTGTCAGTAGCAGGTAGGCCCTTGTTCCTTAGGGGCCGTCTGCCTGCTGGATTTCCACGAATATCAAGATGCCGCGCAGGGACAAGCTGCCACCTGTGCCAACTCGGGCTGCTTTGAGATTGCCCATGGAGCTCTGCAAACAGAAACCCGGAACGTGGGGTGGTGGGTTTTGTTTCCCTGGGCAGAAGCCTTTGTCACTGCCATGTAGTCACTCGGCCCTTAAGGGCAGGCTGGCAGCAGGATTTCCACGAAAATCAAGATGCCGCCCAGGGACAAGCTGCCACCTGTGGCAACTCGCGCTGCTTTGAGTGTGCCCATGGAGCTCTGCAAACTGAGACCAGGAACGTGGTTTGGCGAATTTTGTTTCCCCGGGCAGAAGCCTTTGTATGTCCCAGGTAGGCCCTTGGCCCTTCGGGGCAGGCTGGCAGAAGGATTTCCACGAATATCAAGATGCCGCGCAGGGACAAGATGCCACCTGTGCCAACTCGGGCTGCTTTGAGAGTGCCCATGGAGCTCTGCAAACAGAAACCAGGACCGTGGGGTGCTGAGTTTTGTTTTCCTGGGCTGAGCCCTTTGTCAGTACTAGGTAGGCTCTTGTTCCTTAGGGGCCGTCTGCCTGCTAGATTTTTATGAATATCAAGATGCTGCTCAGGGACAAGCTGCCACCTGTGGCAACTCGCGCTGCTTTGAGAGTGCCCACGGAACTCTTCAAACTGAGACCAGGAACGTGGGGTGGTGGGTTTTGTTTCCACGGGCAGAAGCCTTTGTCAGTAACAGGTAGGCCCTTGTTCCTTAGGGGCCGTCTGCCTGCTGGATTTCCATGAATATCAAGATGCCGCGCAGGGACAAGCGGCCACCTGTGCCAACTCGGGCTGCTTTGAGAGTGCCCACGGAGCTCTGCAAACTGAGACCAGGAACGTGGGTTGGTGGGTTTTGTTTCCCCGGGCAGAAGCCTTTGTCAGTCCCAGGTAGGCCCTCGGCCATTCGGGGCAGGCTGGCAGCAGGATTTCCACGAATATCAAGATGCTGCCCAGGGACAAGCTGCCACCTGTGCCAACTCGGGCTGCTTTGAGAGTGCCCATGGAGCTCTCCAAACTGAGACCAGGAAAGTGGTGTTCTGAGTTTTGTTTTCCCGGGCAGAAGCCTTTGTCAGTACTAGGTAGGCCCTTGGCCCTTCGGGGCACGCTGGTATAAGGATTTCTATGAATATCAAGATGCCGCCCAGGGACAAGCTGCCACCGGTGCCAACTCGGGCTGCTTTGAGAGTGCCCATGGAGCTCTGCAAACAGAAACCAGGAACGTTGTGTGCTGCGTTTTGTTTCCCCGGGCAGAGCCCTTTGTCAGTACCAGGTAGGCCCTTGTTCCTTAGGGGCCGTCTGCCTTCTGGATTTCCAGGAATATCAAGATGCTATCCAGGGACAAGCTGCCACCTTTGGCAAATCAGTCTGCTTTGAGAGTGCCCATGGAGCTCTGCAAACAGAAACCAGGAACGTTGTGTGCTGAGTTTTGTTTTCCCGGGCAGAGCCCTTTGTCTGTACCAGGTAGGCTCTTGTTCCTTAGGGGCCATCTGCCTGCAGGATTTCCATTAATATGAAGATGCTGCCCAGGGACAAGCTGCCACCTGTGGCAACTCGGTCTGCTTTGAGAGTGCCCATGAAGCTCTGCAAACTGAGACCAGGAACGTGGGGTTATGGGTTTTGTTTCTGCGGGCAGAAGCCTTTGTCAGTACCATGTAGGCCCTCGGCCCTTCGGGGCAGGTTGGCACAAGGATTTCCACGAATATCAAGATGCTGCGCAGGGACAAGCTGCCACCTGTGCCAACTCACGCTGCTTTGAGAGTGCCCATGGAGCTCTGCAAACTGAGACCAGGAAAGTGGTGTTCTGAGTTTTTTTTTCCCGAGAAGATGCTTTTGTCAGTACTAGGTAGGCCCTCGGCCCTTCGGGGCCGTCTGCCCGCTGGATTTCCATGAATATCAACATGCTGCTCAGGGACAAGCTGCCACCTGTGCCAACTCGGTCTGCTTTGAGAGTGCCCACGGAACTCTTCAAACTGAGACCAGGAACGTGGGGTGGTGGGTTTTGTTTCCACGGGCTGAAGCCTTTGTCAGTGCCATGTAGTCCCTCGGCCCTTAAGGGGAGGCTGGCACCAGGATTTCCACGAATATCAAGATGCCGCCCAGGGACAAGCTGCCACCTGTGCCAACTCGCACTGCATTGAGATTGCCAATGGAGCTCTGTAAACAGAAACCAGGAACGTGTTTTTATGGGTTTTGTTTTCCCGGGCAGAGCCCTTTGTCAGTACCAGGTAGGCCCTTTGTTCCATAGGGGCCGTCTTCCTTCTGGATTTCCACGAATATCAAGTTGCCGCCCAGGGACAAGCTGCCACCTGTGGCAACTCGGGCTGCTTTGAGATTGCCCATGGAGCTCTGCAAAGAGAAACCAGGACCGTAGTGTTCTGAGTTTTGTTTTCCTGAGCAGAAGTATTTGTCAGTACTAGGTGGGCCCTCAGCCCTTCGGGGCCGGCTGCCCGCTGGATTTCCACGAATATCAAGATGCTGCCCAGGGACAAGCTGCCACCTGTGCCAACTCGGGTTGCTTTGAGAGTGCCCACGGAACTCTTCAAACTGAGACCAGGAACGTGGGGTGGTGGGTTTTGTTTCCACGGGCAGAAGCCTTTGTCAGTACCAGGTAGGCCCTTTTTCCTTAGGGGTTGTCTGCCTGCTGGATTTCCACGAATATCAAGATGCCGCCCAGGGACAAGCTGCCACCTGTGGCAACTTGCGCTGCTTTGAGAGTGCCCATGAAGCTCTTCAAACTGAGACCAGGAACGTGGGGTGGCGAATTTTGTTTCCCTGGGCAGAAGCCTTTGTAAGTCCATGGTAGGCCCTCGGCCCTTCGGGGCAGGCTGGCAGAAGTATTTCCACGAATATCAAGATGCCGCGCAGGGACAAGCTGCCACCTGTGGCAACTCGCGCTGCTTTGAGAGGGCCCATGGAGCTCTGCAAACTAAGACCAGGAACGTGGGCTGCTGAGTTTTTTTTTCCCGAGAAGATACTTTTGTCAGTACTAGGTAGGGCCTCGGCCCTTCGGGGCCGGCTGCCCGCTGGATTTCCATGAATATCAAGATGCTGCCCAGGGACAAGCTGCCACCTGTGCCAACTCGGGCTGCTTTGAGAGTGCCCACGGAACTCTTCAAACTGAGACCAGGAACGTGGGGTGGTGGGTTTTGTTTCCACGGGCTGAAGCCTTTGTCAGTACCAGGTAGTCCCTCGGCCCTTAAGGGCAGGCTGGCAGCAGGATTTCCACGAATATCAAGATGCCGCCCAGGGACAAGCTGCCACCTGTGCCAACTCGGGCTGCTTTGAGAGTGCCCATGGAGCTCTGCAAACAGAAACCAGGAACGTGGTGTTTTGGGTTTTGTTTTCCCGGGCAGAGCCCTTTGTCTGTACCAGGTATGCCCTTGTTCCTTAGGGGCAGGCTGTCAGCAGGATTTCCACGAATATCAAGATGCTGCCCAGGGACAAGCTGCCACCTGTGGCAACTCGCGCTGCTTTGAGAGTGCCCACGGAGCTCTGCAAACTGAGACCAGGAACGTGAGTTTGTGAATTTTTTTTCCCTGGGCAGAAGATTTTGTCAGTACCAGGTAGGGCCTTGTTCCTTCGGGGCCGGCTGCCCGCTGGATTTCCATGAATATCAAGATGCTGCCCAGGGACAAGCTGCCACCTGTGGCAACTCGGGCTGCTTTGAGATTGCCCATGGAGCTCTGCAAACTGAGACCAGGACCGTGGGGTGCTGAGTTTCGTTTTCCTGAGCAGAAGCTTTTGTCAGTACTAGGTAGGCCCTTGGCCCTTCGGGGCCGGCTGCCCGCTGGATTTCCATGAATATCAAGATGCTGCCCAGGGACAGGCTGCCACCTGTGCCAACTCGGGCTGCTTTGAGAGTGCCCACGGAACTCTTCAAACTGAGACCAGGAACGTGGGGTGGTGGCTTTTGTTTCCCCGGGGAGAAGCCTTTGTCACTGCCATGTAGTCTTTCGGCCTTTAAGGGCAGGCTGTCAGCAGGATTTCCACGAATATCAAGATGCCGCCCAGGGACAAGCTGCCACCTGTGCCAACTCGGGCTGCTTTGAGAGTGCCCATGGAGCTCTGCAAACAGAAACCAGGAACGTGGTGTGCTGAGTTTTGTTTTCCCAGGCAGAGCCCTTTGTCTGTACCAGGTATGCCCTTGTTCCTTAGGGGCAGGCTGTCAGCAGGATTTCCACGAATATCAAGATGCTGCGCAGGGACAAGCTGCCTCCTATGGCAACTCGCGCTGCTTTGAGAGTGCCCACGGAGCTCTGCAAACTGAGACCAGGAACGTGAATTTGTGAATTTTTTTTCCCTGGGCAGAAGATTTTGTCAGTACCAGGTAGGGCCTTGTTCCTTCGGGGCCGGCTGCCCGCTGGATTTCCATGAATATCAAGATGCTGCCCAGGGACAAGCTGCCACCTGTGGCAACACGGCCTGCTTTGAGAGTGCCCACGGAGCTCTGCAAACTGAGACCAGGAACGTGGGGTGGTGGGTTTTGTTTCCACGGGCAGGGCCCTTTTTCATTACCAGGTAGGCCCTTGTTCCTTAGGGGCCGTCTGCCTGCTGGATTTTCACGAATATCAAGATGCCACCCAGGGACAAGCTGCCACCTGTGCCAACTCGGGCTGCTTTGAGAGTGCCCGTGGAGCTCTGCAAACTGAGACCAGGAACGTGGGGTGGTGTGTTTTGTTTCCCCGGGCAGAAGCCTTTGTCAGTACCATATAGGCCCTCGGCCCTTAAGGGCAGGCTGGCACAAGGATTTCCACGAATATCAAGATGCCGCGCAGGGACAAGCTGCCACCTGTGCCAACTCGGGCTGCTTTGAGATTGCCCATGGAGCTCTGCAAAGAGAAACCAGGACCGTGGGGTTCTGAGTTTTGTTTTCCCGAGCAGAAGTATTTGTCAGTACTAGGTGGGCCCTCAGCCCTTCGGGGCCGGCTGCCCGCTGGATTTCCACGAATATCAAGATGCTGCCCAGGGACAAGCTGCCACCTGTGCCAACTCGTGCTGCTTTGAGAGTGCCCACAGAACTCTTAAAACTGAGACGAGGAACGTGGGGTGGTGGGTTTTGTTTCCATGGGCAGAAGCCTTTGTCAGTAGCAGGTAGGCCCTTGTTCCTTAGGGGCCGTCTGCCTGCTGGATTTCCACGAATATCAAGATGCCGCGCAGGGACAAGCTGCCACCTGTGCCAACTCGGGCTGCTTTGAGATTGCCCATGGAGCTCTGCAAACAGAAACCCGGAACGTGGGGTGGTGGGTTTTGTTTCCCTGGGCAGAAGCCTTTGTCACTGCCATGTAGTCACTCGGCCCTTAAGGGCAGGCTGTCAGCAGGATTTCCACGAAAATCAAGATGCCGCCCAGGGACAAGCTGCCACCTGTGGCAACTCGCGCTGCTTTGAGTGTGCCCATGGAGCTCTGCAAACTGAGACCAGGAACGTGGTTTGGCGAATTTTGTTTCCCCGGGCAGAAGCCTTTGTATGTCCCAGGTAGGCCCTTGGCCCTTCGGGGCAGGCTGGCAGAAGGATTTCCACGAATATCAAGATGCCGCGCAGGGACAAGATGCCACCTGTGCCAACTCGGGCTGCTTTGAGAGTGCCCATGGAGCTCTGCAAACAGAAACCAGGACCGTGGGGTGCTGAGTTTTGTTTTCCTGGGCTGAGCCCTTTGTCAGTACTAGGTAGGCTCTTGTTCCTTAGGGGCCGTCTGCCTGCTAGATTTTTATGAATATCAAGATGCTGCTCAGGGACAAGCTGCCACCTGTGGCAACTCGCGCTGCTTTGAGAGTGCCCACGGAACTCTTCAAACTGAGACCAGGAACGTGGGGTGGTGGGTTTTGTTTCCACGGGCAGAAGCCTTTGTCAGTAACAGGTAGGCCCTTGTTCCTTAGGGGCCGTCTGCCTGCTGGATTTCCATGAATATCAAGATGCCGCGCAGGGACAAGCGGCCACCTGTGCCAACTCGGGCTGCTTTGAGAGTGCCCACGGAGCTCTGCAAACTGAGACCAGGAACGTGGGTTGGTGGGTTTTGTTTCCCCGGGCAGAAGCCTTTGTCAGTCCCAGGTAGGCCCTCGGCCATTCGGGGCAGGCTGGCAGCAGGATTTCCACGAATATCAAGATGCTGCCCAGGGACAAGCTGCCACCTGTGCCAACTCGGGCTGCTTTGAGAGTGCCCATGGAGCTCTCCAAACTGAGACCAGGAAAGTGGTGTTCTGAGTTTTGTTTTCCCGGGCAGAAGCCTTTGTCAGTACTAGGTAGGCCCTTGGCCCTTCGGGGCACGCTGGTATAAGGATTTCTATGAATATCAAGATGCCGCCCAGGGACAAGCTGCCACCGGTGCCAACTCGGGCTGCTTTGAGAGTGCCCATGGAGCTCTGCAAACAGAAACCAGGAACGTTGTGTGCTGCGTTTTGTTTCCCCGGGCAGAGCCCTTTGTCAGTACCAGGTAGGCCCTTGTTCCTTAGGGGCCGTCTGCCTTCTGGATTTCCAGGAATATCAAGATGCTATCCAGGGACAAGCTGCCACCTTTGGCAAATCAGTCTGCTTTGAGAGTGCCCATGGAGCTCTGCAAACAGAAACCAGGAACGTTGTGTGCTGAGTTTTGTTTTCCCGGGCAGAGCCCTTTGTCTGTACCAGGTAGGCTCTTGTTCCTTAGGGGCCATCTGCCTGCAGGATTTCCATTAATATGAAGATGCTGCCCAGGGACAAGCTGCCACCTGTGGCAACTCGGTCTGCTTTGAGAGTGCCCATGAAGCTCTGCAAACTGAGACCAGGAACGTGGGGTTATGGGTTTTGTTTCTGCGGGCAGAAGCCTTTGTCAGTACCATGTAGGCCCTCGGCCCTTCGGGGCAGGTTGGCACAAGGATTTCCACGAATATCAAGATGCTGCGCAGGGACAAGCTGCCACCTGTGCCAACTCACGCTGCTTTGAGAGTGCCCATGGAGCTCTGCAAACTGAGACCAGGAAAGTGGTGTTCTGAGTTTTGTTTTCCCGAGAAGATGCTTTTGTCAGTACTAGGTAGGCCCTCGGCCCTTCGGGGCCGTCTGCCCGCTGGATTTCCATGAATATCAACATGCTGCTCAGGGACAAGCTGCCACCTGTGCCAACTCGGTCTGCTTTGAGAGTGCCCACGGAACTCTTCAAACTGAGACCAGGAACGTGGGGTGGTGGGTTTTGTTTCCACGGGCTGAAGCCTTTGTCAGTGCCATGTAGTCCCTCGGCCCTTAAGGGGAGGCTGGCACCAGGATTTCCACGAATATCAAGATGCCGCCCAGGGACAAGCTGCCACCTGTGCCAACTCGCACTGCATTGAGATTGCCAATGGAGCTCTGTAAACAGAAACCAGGAACGTGTTTTTATGGGTTTTGTTTTCCCGGGCAGAGCCCTTTGTCAGTACCAGGTAGGCCCTTTGTTCCATAGGGGCCGTCTTCCTTCTGGATTTCCACGAATATCAAGTTGCCGCCCAGGGACAAGCTGCCACCTGTGGCAACTCGGGCTGCTTTGAGATTGCCCATGGAGCTCTGCAAAGAGAAACCAGGACCGTAGTGTTCTGAGTTTTGTTTTCCTGAGCAGAAGTATTTGTCAGTACTAGGTGGGCCCTCAGCCCTTCGGGGCCGGCTGCCCGCTGGATTTCCACGAATATCAAGATGCTGCCCAGGGACAAGCTGCCACCTGTGCCAACTCGGGTTGCTTTGAGAGTGCCCACGGAACTCTTCAAACTGAGACCAGGAACGTGGGGTGGTGGGTTTTGTTTCCACGGGCAGAAGCCTTTGTCAGTACCAGGTAGGCCCTTTTTCCTTAGGGGTTGTCTGCCTGCTGGATTTCCACGAATATCAAGATGCCGCCCAGGGACAAGCTGCCACCTGTGGCAACTTGCGCTGCTTTGAGAGTGCCCATGAAGCTCTTCAAACTGAGACCAGGAACGTGGGGTGGCGAATTTTGTTTCCCTGGGCAGAAGCCTTTGTAAGTCCATGGTAGGCCCTCGGCCCTTCGGGGCAGGCTGGCAGAAGTATTTCCACGAATATCAAGATGCCGCGCAGGGACAAGCTGCCACCTGTGGCAACTCGCGCTGCTTTGAGAGGGCCCATGGAGCTCTGCAAACTAAGACCAGGAACGTGGGCTGCTGAGTTTTTTTTTCCCGAGAAGATACTTTTGTCAGTACTAGGTAGGGCCTCGGCCCTTCGGGGCCGGCTGCCCGCTGGATTTCCATGAATATCAAGATGCTGCCCAGGGACAAGCTGCCACCTGTGCCAACTCGGGCTGCTTTGAGAGTGCCCACGGAACTCTTCAAACTGAGACCAGGAACGTGGGGTGGTGGGTTTTGTTTCCACGGGCTGAAGCCTTTGTCAGTACCAGGTAGTCCCTCGGCCCTTAAGGGCAGGCTGGCAGCAGGATTTCCACGAATATCAAGATGCCGCCCAGGGACAAGCTGCCACCTGTGCCAACTCGGGCTGCTTTGAGAGTGCCCATGGAGCTCTGCAAACAGAAACCAGGAACGTGGTGTTTTGGGTTTTGTTTTCCCGGGCAGAGCCCTTTGTCTGTACCAGGTATGCCCTTGTTCCTTAGGGGCAGGCTGTCAGCAGGATTTCCACGAATATCAAGATGCTGCCCAGGGACAAGCTGCCACCTGTGGCAACTCGCGCTGCTTTGAGAGTGCCCACGGAGCTCTGCAAACTGAGACCAGGAACGTGAGTTTGTGAATTTTTTTTCCCTGGGCAGAAGATTTTGTCAGTACCAGGTAGGGCCTTGTTCCTTCGGGGCCGGCTGCCCGCTGGATTTCCATGAATATCAAGATGCTGCCCAGGGACAAGCTGCCACCTGTGGCAACTCGGGCTGCTTTGAGAGTGCCCACGGAGCTCTGCAAACTGAGACCAGGAACGTGGGGTGGTGGGTTTTTTTTCCACGGGCAGAGCCCTCTGTCATTACCAGGTAGGCCCTTGTTCCTTAGGGGCCGTCTGCCTGCTGGATTTTCACGAATATCATGATGCCACCCAGCAACAAACAGCCACCTGTGCCAACTCGGGCTGCTTTGAGAGTGCCCGTGGAGCTCTGCAACTGAGACCAGGAACGTGGGGTGGTGTGTTTTGTTTCCCCGGGCAGAAGCCTTTGTCAGTACCATATAGGCCCTCGGCCCTTTAGGGCAGGCTGGCAGCAGGATTTCCACGAATATCAAGATGCCGCGCAGGGACAAGCTGCCACCTGTGCCAACTCGGGCTGCTTTGAGATTGCCCATGGAGCTCTGCAAAGAGAAACCAGGACCGTGGGGTTCTGAGTTTTGTTTTCCCGAGCAGAAGTATTTGTCAGTACTAGGTGGGCCCTCGGCCCTTCGGGGCCGGCTGCCCGCTGGATTTCCACGAATATCAAGATGCTGCCCAGGGACAAGCTGCCACCTGTGCCAACTCGTGCTGCTTTGAGAGTGCCCACAGAACTCTTAAAACTGAGACGAGGAACGTGGGGTGGTGGGTTTTGTTTCCACGGGCAGAAGCCTTTGTCAGTAGCAGGTAGGCCCTTGTTCCTTAGGGGCCGTCTGCCTGCTGGATTTCCACGAATATCAAGATGCCGCCCAGGGACAAGCTGCCACCTGTGCCAAATCGGGCTGCTTTGAGAGTGCCCATGGAGCTCTGCAAACTGAGACCAGGAACGTGGGTTAGCAAATTTTGTTTCCCTGGGCAGAAGCCTTTGTAAGTCCCAGGTAGGCCCTCAGCCCTTCGGGGCAGGCTGGCAGAAGGATTTCCACGAATATCAAGATGCCGCGCAGGGACAAGCTGCCACCTGTGCCAACTCGGGCTGCTTTGAGATTGCCCATGGAGCTCTGCAAACTGAGACCAGGAACGTGGGGTGGTGGGTTTTGTTTCCACGGGCAGATACCTTTGTCAGTACCAGGTATGCCCTTGTTCCTTAGGGGCCGTCTGCCTGCTGGATTTTCACGAATATCAAGATGCCACCCAGGGACAAGCTGCCACCTGTGGCAACTCGCGCTGCTTTGAGAGTGCCCACGGAACTCTTCAAACTGAGACCAGGAACGTGGGGTGGTGGGTTTTGTTTCCACGGGCTGAAGCCTTTGTCACTGCCATGTAGTCACTCGGCCCTTAAGGGCAGGCTGGCAGCAGGATTTCCACGAATATCAAGATGCCGCCCAGGGACAAGCTGCCACCTGTGGCAACTCGCGCTGCTTTGAGAGTGCCCATGGAGCTCTGCAAACTGAGACCAGGAACGTGGTTTGGCGAATTTTGTTTCCCCGGGCAGAAGCCTTTGTATGTCCCAGGTAGGCCCTTGGCCCTTCGGGGCAGGCTGGCAGAAGGATTTCCACGAATATCAAGATGCCGCGCAGGGACAAGATGCCACCTGTGCCAACTCGGGCTGCTTTGAGAGTGCCCATGGAGCTCTGCAAACAGAAACCAGGACCGTGGGGTGCTGAGTTTTGTTTTCCTGGGCTGAGCCCTTTGTCAGTACTAGGTAGGCCCTTGTTCCTTAGGGGCCGTCTGCCTGCTAGATTTTTATGAATATCAAGATGCTGCTCAGGGACAAGCTGCCACCTGTGGCAACTCGCGCTGCTTTGAGAGTGCCCACGGAACTCTTCAAACTGAGACCACGAACGTCGGGTGGTGGGTTTTGTTTCCACGGGCAGAAGCCTTTGTCAGTAGCAGGTAGGCCCTTGTTCCTTAGGGGCCGTCTGCCTGCTGGATTTCCATGAATATCAAGATGCCGCGCAGGGACAAGCGGCCACCTGTGCCAACTCGGGCTGCTTTGAGAGTGCCCATGGAGCTCTGCAAACTGAGACCAGGAACGTGGGTTGGTGGGTTTTGTTTCCCCGGGCAGAAGCCTTTGTCAGTCCCAGGTAGGCCCTCGGCCATTCGGGGCAGGCTGGCAGCAGGATTTCCACGAATATCAAGATGCCGCCCAGGGACAAGCTGCCACATGTGCCAACTCGGGCTGCTTTGAGAGTGCCCATGGAGCTCTCCAAACTGAGACCAGGAAAGTGGTGTTCTGAGTTTTGTTTTCCCGGGCAGAAGCCTTTGTCAGTACTAGGTAGGCCCTTGGCCCTTCGGGGCACGCTGGTATAAGGATTTCTATGAATATCAAGATGCCGCCCAGGGACAAGCTGCCACCGGTGCCAACTCGGGCTGCTTTGAGAGTGCCCATGAAGCTCTGCAAACAGAAATCAGGAACGTTGTGTGCTGCGTTTTGTTTCCCCGGGCAGAGCCCTTTGCCTGTACCAGGTAGGCCCTTGTTCCTTAGGGGCCGTCTGCCTTCTGGATTTCCAGGAATATCAAGATGCTATCCAGGGACAAGCTGCCACCTTTGGCAACTCAGTCTGCTTTGAGAGTGCCCATGGAGCTCTGCAAACAGAAACCAGGAACGTTGTGTGCTGAGTTTTGTTTTCCCGGGCAGAGCCCTTTGTCTGTACCAGGTAGGCTCTTGTTCCTTAGGGGCCATCTGCCTGCAGGATTTCCATTAATATGAAGATGCTGCCCAGGGACAAGCTGCCACCTGTGGCAACTCGGTCTGCTTTGAGAGTGCCCATGAAGCTCTGCAAACTGAGACCAGGAACGTGGGGTTATGGGTTTGGTTTCCCCGGGCAGAAGCCTTTGTCAGTACCATGTAGGCCCTCGGCCCTTCGGGGCAGGTTGGCACAAGGATTTCCACGAATATCAAGATGCTGCGCAGGGACAAGCTGCCACCTGTGCCAACTCGCGCTGCTTTGAGAGTGCCCATGGAGCTCTGCAAACTGAGACCAGGAAAGTGGTGTTCTGAGTTTTGTTTTCCCGAGAAGATGCTTTTGTCAGTACTAGGTAGGCCCTCGGCCCTTCGGGGCCGTCTGCCCGCTGGATTTCCATGAATATCAACATGCTGCTCAGGGACAAGCTGCCACCTGTGCCAACTCGGTCTGCTTTGAGAGTGCCCACGGAACTCTTCAAACTGAGACCAGGAACGTGGGGTGGTGGGTTTTGTTTCCACGGGCTGAAGCCTTTGTCAGTGCCATGTAGTCCCTCGGCCCTTAAGGGGAGGCTGGCACCAGGATTTCCACGAATATCAAGATGCCGCCCAGGGACAAGCTGCCACCTGTGGCAACTCGGTCTGCTTTGAGAGTGCCCATGAAGCTCTGCAAACTGAGACCAGGAACGTGGGGTTATGGGTTTTTTTTCTGCGGGCAGAAGCCTTTGTCAGTACCATGTAGGCCCTCGGCCCTTCGGGGCAGGTTGGCACAAGGATTTCCACGAATATCAAGATGCTGCGCAGGGACAAGCTGCCACCTGTGGCAACTCGCGCTGCTTTGAGAGGGCCCATGGAGCTCTGCAAACTGAGACCAGGAAAGTGGTGTTCTGAGTTTTGTTTTCCCGAGAAGATGCTTTTGTCAGTACTAGGTAGGCCCTCGGCCCTTCGGGGCCGGCTGACCGCTGGATTTCCATGAATATCAAGATGCTGCCCAGGGACAAGCTGCCACCTGTGCCAACTCGGGCTGCTTTGAGAGTGCCCACGGAACTCTTCAAACTGAGACCACGAACGTCGGGTGGTGGGTTTTTTTTCACGGGCTGAAGCCTTTGTCAGTGCCATGTAGTCCCTTGGCCCTTAAGGGCAGGCTGGCACCAGGATTTCCACGAATATCAAGATGCCGCCCAGGGACAAGCTGCCACCTGTGCCAACTCGGGCTGCTTTGAGTTTGCCAATGGAGCTCTGCAAACAGAAACCATGAACGTGCGGGTATGGGTTTTGTTTTCCCGGGCAGAGCCCATTGTCAGGACCAGGTAGGCCCTTATTCTTTCGGGGCAGGCTGGCAGAAGGATTTCCACGAATATTAAGATGCTGCGCAGGGACAAGCTGCCACCTGTGCCAACTCGCGCTGCTTTGAGAGTGCCCATGGAGCTCGGCAAACAGAAACCAGGAACGTGGGGTGCTGAGTTTTGTTTTCCCGGGAAGAGCCCTTTTTCAGTACCAGGTAGGCTCTTGTTCCATAGGGGGCGTCTGCCTGCTGGATTTCCCCGAATATCAAGATGCCGCCCAGGGACAAGCTGCCACATGTGCCAACTCGGGCTGCTTTGAGAGTGCCCATGGAGCTCTGCAAACTGAGACCAGGAACGTGGGGTGGTGGGTTTTGTTTCCCCGGGCAGAGCCCTTTGTCAGTACCATGTAGGCCCTCGGCCCTTCGGGTCGGGCTGGCACAAGGATTTCCACGAATATCAAGATGCCACCCAGGGACAAGCTGGCACCTGTGCCAACTCGGGCTGCTTTGAGATTGCCCATGGAGCTCTGCAAACTGAAACCAGGACCGTGGGGTGCTGAGTTTTGTTTTCCCGAGCAGAAGTATTTGTGAGTACTAGGTGGGCCCTCGGCCCTTCGGGGCCGGCTGCCCGCTGGATTTCCACGAATATCACGATGCTGCCCAGGGACAAGCTGCCACCTGTGCCAACTCGGGCTGCTTTGAGAGTGCCCACGGAACTCTTCAAACTGAGACCAGGAACGTGGGGTGGTGGGTTTTGTATCCACGGGCAGAAGCCTTTGTCAGTGCCATGTAGTCCCTCGGCCCTTAAGGGCAGGCTGGCACCAGGATTTCCACGAATATCAAGATGCCACCCAGGGACAAGCTGCCACCTGTGCCAACTCGGGCTGCTTTGAGAGTGCCCATGGAGCTCTGCAAACTGAGACCAGGAACGTGGATTGGCGAATTTTGTTTCCCCGGGCAGAAGCCTTTGTCCGTCCCAGGTAGGCCCTTGGCCCTTCGGGGCAGGCTGGCAGAAGGATTTCCACGAATGTCAAGATGCCGCGCAGGGACAAGCTGCCACCTGTGCCAACTCGGGCTGCTTTGAGAGTGCCCATGGAGCTCTGCAAACAGAAACCAGGAACGTTGTGTGCTGGGTTTTGTTTCCCCGGGCAGAGCCCTTTGTCTGTACCAGGTAGGCCCTTGTTCCTTAGGGGCCATCTGCCTGCAGGATTTCCATGAATATCAAGATGCTGCCCAGGGACAAGCTGCCACCTGTGGCAACTCGGTCTGCTTTGAGTGTGCCCATGAAGCTCTGCAAACTGAGACCAGGAACGTGGGGTTATGGGTTTGGTTTCCCCGGGCAGAAGCCTTTGTCAGTACCATGTAGGCCCTCGGCCCTTCGGGGCAGGTTGGCACAAGGATTTCCACGAATATCAAGATGCTGCGCAGGGACAAGCTGCCACCTGTGCCAACTCGCGCTGCTTTGAGAGTGCCCATGGAGCTCTGCAAACTGAGACCAGGAAAGTGGTGTTCTGAGTTTTGTTTTCCCGAGAAGATGCTTTTGTCAGTACTAGGTAGGCCCTCGGCCCTTCGGGGCCGGCTGCCCGCTGGATTTCCATGAATATCAAGATGCTGCCCAGGGACAAGCTGCCACCTGTGCCAACTCGGGCTGCTTTGAGAGTGCCCACGGAACTCTTCAAACTGAGACCACGAACGTCGGGTGGTGGGTTTTGTTTTCACGGGCTGAAGCCTTTGTCAGTGCCATGTAGTCCCTCGGCCCTTAAGGGCAGGCTGGCACCAGGATTTCCACGAATATCAAGATGCCGCCCAGGGACAAGCTGCCACCTGTGCCAACTCGGGCTGCTTTGAGAGTGCCCACGGAACTCTTCAAACTGAGACCACGAACGTCGGGTGGTGGGTTTTGTTTTCACGGGCTGAAGCCTTTGTCAGTACCATGTAGTCCCTCGGCCCTTAAGGGCAGGCTGTCAGCAGGATTTCCACGAATATCAAGATGCCGCCCAGGGACAAGCTGCCACCTGTGCCAACTCGGGCTGCATTGAGATTGCCCATGGAGCTCTGCAAAGAGAAACCAGGACCGTGGGGTTCTGAGTTTTGTTTTCCCGAGCAGAAGTATTTGTCAGTACTAGGTGGGCCCTCAGCCCTTCGGGGCCGGCTGCCCGCTGGATTTCCACGGATATCAAGATGCTGCCCAGGGACAAGCTGCCACCTGTGCCAACTCGGGCTGCTTTGAGAGTGCCCACGGAACTCTTCAAACTGAGACCAGGAACGTGGGGTGGTGGGTTTTGTTTCCACGGGCAGAAGCCTTTGTCAGTACCAGGTAGGCCCTTGTTCCTTGGGGGTTGTCTGCCTGCTGGATTTCCACGAATATCAAGATGCCGCCCAGGGACAAGCTGCCACCTGTGCCAACTCGGGCTGCTTTGAGAGTGCCCATGAAGCTCTTCAAACTGAGACCAGGAACGTGGGTTGGCGAATTTTGTTTCCATGGGCAGAAGCCTTTGTAAGTCCATGGTAGGCCCTCGGCCCTTCGGGGCCGGCTGCCCGCTGGATTTCCATGAATATCAAGATGCTGCCCAGGGACAAGCTGCCACCTGTGCCAACTCGGGCTGCTTTGAGAGTGCCCACAGAACTCTTCAAACTGAGACCAGGAACGTGGGGTGGTGGGTTTTGTTTCCACGGGCTGAAGCCTTTGTCAGTACCAGGTAGTCCCTCGGCCTTTAAGGGCAGGCTGGCAGCAGGATTTCCACGAATATCAAGATGCTGCGCAGGGACAAGCTGCCACCTGTGCCAACTCGGGCTGCTTTGAGAGTGCCCATGGAGCTCTGCAAACAGAACCCAGGAACGTGGTGTTTTGGGTTTTGTTTTCCCGGGCAGAGCCCTTTGTCTGTACCAGGTATGCTCTTGTTCCTTAGGGGCAGGCTGTCAGCAGGATTTCCACGAATATCAAGATGCTGCCCAGGGACAAGCTGCCACCTGTGCCAACTCGGGCTGCTTTGAGAGTGCCCATGGAGCTCTGCAAACTGAGACCAGGAACGTGAGTTTGTGAATTTTTTTTCCCTGGGCAGAAGATTTTGTCAGTACCAGGTAGGGCCTTGTTCCTTCGGGGCCGGCTGCCCGCTGGATTTCCATGAATATCAAGATGCTGCCCAGGGACAAGCTGCCACCTGTGGCAACTCGTGCTGCTTTGAGAGTGCCCACGGAGCTCTGCAAACTGAGACCAGGAACGTGGGGTGGTGTGTTTTGTTTCCCCGGGCAGGGCCCTTTGTCAGTACCATATAGGCCCTCGGCCCTTAAGGGCAGGCTGGAACAAGGATTTCCACGAATATCAAGATGCCGCGCAGGGACAAGCTGCCACCTGTGCCAACTCGGGCTGCTTTGAGATTGCCCATGGAGCTCTGCAAACTGAGACCAGGACCGTGGGGTGCTGAGTTTTGTTTTCCTGAGCAGAAGCTTTTGTCAGTACTAGGTAGGCCCTTGGCCCTTCGGGGCCGGCTGCCCGCTGGATTTCCATGAATATCAAGATGCTGCCCAGGGACAGGCTGCCACCTGTGCCAACTCGGGCTGCTTTGAGAGTGCCCACGGAACTCTTCAAACTGAGACCAGGAACGTGGGGTGGTGGGTTTTGTTTCCACGGGCTGAAGCCTTTGTCACTGCCATGTAGTCTTTCGGCCTTTAAGGGCAGGCTGTCAGCAGGATTTCCACGAATATCAAGATGCCGCCCAGGGACAAGCTGCCACCTGTGCCAACTCGGGCTGCTTTGAGAGTGCCCATGGAGCTCTGCAAACAGAAACCAGGAACGTGGTGTGCTGAGTTTTGTTTTCCCAGGCAGAGCCCTTTGTCTGTACCAGGTATGCCCTTGTTCCTTAGGGGCAGGCTGTCAGCAGGATTTCCACGAATATCAAGATGCTGCGCAGGGACAAGCTGCCTCCTATGGCAACTCGCGCTGCTTTGAGAGTGCCCACGGAGCTCTGCAAACTGAGACCAGGAACGTGAATTTGTGAATTTTTTTTCCCTGGGCAGAAGATTTTGTCAGTACCAGGTAGGGCCTTGTTCCTTCGGGGCCGGCTGCCCGCTGGATTTCCATGAATATCAAGATGCTGCCCAGGGACAAGCTGCCACCTGTGGCAACACGGCCTGCTTTGAGAGTGCCCACGGAGCTCTGCAAACTGAGACCAGGAACGTGGGGTGGTGGGTTTTGTTTCCACGGGCAGAGCCCTCTGTCATTACCAGGTAGGCCCTTGTTCCTTAGGGGCCCTCTGCCTGCTGGATTTTCACGAATATCAAGATGCCACCCAGGGACAAGCTGCCACCTGTGCCAACTCGGGCTGCTTTGAGAGTGCCCGTGGAGCTCTGCAAACTGAGACCAGGAACGTGGGGTGCTGGGTTTTGTTTCCCCGGGCAGAAGCCTTTGTCAGTACCATATAGGCCCTCGGCCCTTAAGGGCAGGCTGGCACAAGGATTTCCACGAATATCAAGATGCCGCGCAGGGACAAGCTGCCACCTGTGCCAACTCGGGCTGCTTTGAGATTGCCCATGGAGCTCTGCAAAGAGAAACCAGGACCGTGGGGTTCTGAGTTTTGTTTTCCCGAGCAGAAGTATTTGTCAGTACTAGGTGGGCCCTCAGCCCTTCGGGGCCGGCTGCCCGCTGGATTTCCACGAATATCAAGATGCTGCCCAGGGACAAGCTGCCACCTGTGCCAACTCGTGCTGCTTTGAGAGTGCCCACAGAACTCTTAAAACTGAGACGAGGAACGTGGGGTGGTGGGTTTTGTATCCATGGGCAGAAGCCTTTGTCAGTAGCAGGTAGGCCCTTGTTCCTTAGGGGCCGTCTGCCTGCTGGATTTCCACGAATATCAAGATGCCGCGCAGGGACAAGCTGCCACCTGTGCCAACTCGGGCTGCTTTGAGATTGCCCATGGAGCTCTGCAAACAGAAACCCGGAACGTGGGGTGGTGGGTTTTGTTTCCACGGGCTGAAGCCTTTGTCACTGCCATGTAGTCACTCGGCCCTTAAGGGCAGGCTGGCAGCAGGATTTCCACGAATATCAAGATGCCGCCCAGGGACAAGCTGCCACCTGTGGCAACTCGCGCTGCTTTGAGTGTGCCCATGGAGCTCTGCAAACTGAGACCAGGAACGTGGTTTGGCGAATTTTGTTTCCCCGGGCAGAAGCCTTTGTATGTCCCAGGTAGGCCCTTGGCCCTTCGGGGCAGGCTGGCAGAAGGATTTCCACGAATATCAAGATGCCGCGCAGGGACAAGATGCCACCTGTGCCAACTCGGGCTGCTTTGAGAGTGCCCATGGAGCTCTGCAAACAGAAACCAGGACCGTGGGGTGCTGAGTTTTGTTTTCCTGGGCTGAGCCCTTTGTCAGTACTAGGTAGGCTCTTGTTCCTTAGGGGCCGTCTGCCTGCTAGATTTTTATGAATATCAAGATGCTGCTCAGGGACAAGCTGCCACCTGTGGCAACTCGCGCTGCTTTGAGAGTGCCCACGGAACTCTTCAAACTGAGACCAGGAACGTGGGGTGGTGGGTTTTGTTTCCACGGGCAGAAGCCTTTGTCAGTCCCAGGTAGGCCCTCGGCCATTCGGGGCAGGCTGGCAGCAGGATTTCCACGAATATCAAGATGCTGCCCAGGGACAAGCTGCCACCTATGCCAACTCGGGCTGCTTTGAGAGTGCCCATGGAGCTCTCCAAACTGAGACCAGGAAAGTGGTGTTCTGAGTTTTGTTTTCCCGGGCAGAAGCCTTTGTCAGTACTAGGTAGGCCCTTGGCCCTTCGGGGCACGCTGGTATAAGGATTTCTATGAATATCAAGATGCCGCCCAGGGACAAGCTGCCACCGGTGCCAACTCGGGCTGCTTTGAGAGTGCCCATGGAGCTCTGCAAACAGAAACCAGGAACGTTGTGTGCTGCGTTTTGTTTCCCCGGGCAGAGCCCTTTGTCAGTACCAGGTAGGCCCTTGTTCCTTAGGGGCCGTCTGCCTTCTGGATTTCCAGGAATATCAAGATGCTATCCAGGGACAAGCTGCCACCTTTGGCAAATCAGTCTGCTTTGAGAGTGCCCATGGAGCTCTGCAAACAGAAACCAGGAACGTTGTGTGCTGAGTTTTGTTTTCCCGGGCAGAGCCCTTTGTCTGTACCAGGTAGGCTCTTGTTCCTTAGGGGCCATCTGCCTGCAGGATTTCCATTAATATGAAGATGCTGCCCAGGGACAAGCTGCCACCTGTGGCAACTCGGTCTGCTTTGAGAGTGCCCATGAAGCTCTGCAAACTGAGACCAGGAACGTGGGGTTATGGGTTTTGTTTCTGCGGGCAGAAGCCTTTGTCAGTACCATGTAGGCCCTCGGCCCTTCGGGGCAGGTTGGCACAAGGATTTCCACGAATATCAAGATGCTGCGCAGGGACAAGCTGCCACCTGTGCCAACTCACGCTGCTTTGAGAGTGCCCATGGAGCTCTGCAAACTGAGACCAGGAAAGTGGTGTTCTGAGTTTTGTTTTCCCGAGAAGATGCTTTTGTCAGTACTAGGTAGGCCCTCGGCCCTTCGGGGCCGTCTGCCCGCTGGATTTCCATGAATATCAACATGCTGCTCAGGGACAAGCTGCCACCTGTGCCAACTCGGTCTGCTTTGAGAGTGCCCACGGAACTCTTCAAACTGAGACCAGGAACGTGGGGTGGTGGGTTTTGTTTCCACGGGCTGAAGCCTTTGTCAGTGCCATGTAGTCCCTCGGCCCTTAAGGGGAGGCTGGCACCAGGATTTCCACGAATATCAAGATGCCGCCCAGGGACAAGCTGCCACCTGTGCCAACTCGCACTGCTTTGAGATTGCCAATGGAGCTCTGTAAACAGAAACCAGGAACGTGTTTTTATGGGTTTTGTTTTCCCGGGCAGAGCCCTTTGTCAGTCCCAGGTAGGCCCTTTGTTCCATAGGGGCCGTCTTCCTTCTGGATTTCCACGAATATCAAGATGCCGCCCAGGGACAAGCTGCCACCTGCGCCAACTCGGGCTGCTTTGAGAGTGCCCATGGAGCTCTTAGAACTGAGAGCAGGAACGTGGGGTGGTGGGTTTTGTTTCCCCGGGCAGAAGCCTTTGTCAGTACCATGTAGGCCCTCGGCCCTTCGGGTCAGGCTGGCACAAGGATTTCCACGAATATCAAGTTGCCGCCCAGGGACAAGCTGCCACCTGTGGCAACTCGGGCTGCTTTGAGATTGCCCATGGAGCTCTGCAAAGAGAAACCAGGACCGTAGTGTTCTGAGTTTTGTTTTCCTGAGCAGAAGTATTTGTCAGTACTAGGTGGGCCCTCAGCCCTTCGGGGCCGGCTGCCCGCTGGATTTCCACGAATATCAAGATGCTGCCCAGGGACAAGCTGCCACCTGTGCCAACTCGGGTTGCTTTGAGAGTGCCCACGGAACTCTTCAAACTGAGACCAGGAACGTGGGGTGGTGGGTTTTGTTTCCACGGGCAGAAGCCTTTGTCAGTACCAGGTAGGCCCTTTTTCCTTAGGGGTTGTCTGCCTGCTGGATTTCCACGAATATCAAGATGCCGCCCAGGGACAAGCTGCCACCTGTGGCAACTTGCGCTGCTTTGAGAGTGCCCATGAAGCTCTTCAAACTGAGACCAGGAACGTGGGTTGGCGAATTTTGTTTCCCTGGGCAGAAGCCTTTGTAAGTCCATGGTAGGCCCTCGGCCCTTCGGGGCAGGCTGGCAGAAGTATTTCCACGAATATCAAGATGCCGCGCAGGGACAAGCTGCCACCTGTGCCAACTCGGGTTGCTTTGAGAGTGCCCACGGAACTCTTCAAACTGAGACCAGGAACGTGGGGTGGTGGGTTTTGTTTCCACGGGCTGAAGCCTTTGTCAGTACCAGGTAGTCCCTCGGCCCTTAAGGGCAGGCTGGCAGCAGGATTTCCACGAATATCAAGATGCCGCCCAGGGACAAGCTGCCACCTGTGGCAACTCGGGCTGCTTTGAGAGTGCCCATGGAGCTCTGCAAACAGAAACCAGGAACGTGGTGTTTTGGGTTTTGTTTTCCCGGGCAGAGCCCTTTGTCTGTACCAGGTATGCCCTTGTTCCTTAGGGGCAGGCTGTCAGCAGGATTTCCACGAATATCAAGATGCTGCCCAGGGACAAGCTGCCACCTGTGGCAACTCGCGCTGCTTTGAGAGTGCCCACGGAGCTCTGCAAACTGAGACCAGGAACGTGAGTTTGTGAATTTTTTTTCCCTGGGCAGAAGATTTTGTCAGTACCAGGTAGGGCCTTGTTCCTTCGGGGCCGGCTGCCCGCTGGATTTCCATGAATATCAAGATGCTGCCCAGGGACAAGCTGCCACCTGTGGCAACTCGGGCTGCTTTGAGAGTGCCCACGGAGCTCTGCAAACTGAGACCAGGAACGTGGGGTGGTGGGTTTTTTTTCCACGGGCAGAGCCCTCTGTCATTACCAGGTAGGCCCTTGTTCCTTAGGGGCCGTCTGCCTGCTGGATTTTCACGAATATCATGATGCCACCCAGCAACAAACAGCCACCTGTGCCAACTCGGGCTGCTTTGAGAGTGCCCGTGGAGCTCTGCAACTGAGACCAGGAACGTGGGGTGGTGTGTTTTGTTTCCCCGGGCAGAAGCCTTTGTCAGTACCATATAGGCCCTCGGCCCTTTAGGGCAGGCTGGCAGCAGGATTTCCACGAATATCAAGATGCCGCGCAGGGACAAGCTGCCACCTGTGCCAACTCGGGCTGCTTTGAGATTGCCCATGGAGCTCTGCAAAGAGAAACCAGGACCGTGGGGTTCTGAGTTTTGTTTTCCCGAGCAGAAGTATTTGTCAGTACTAGGTGGGCCCTCGGCCCTTCGGGGCCGGCTGCCCGCTGGATTTCCACGAATATCAAGATGCTGCCCAGGGACAAGCTGCCACCTGTGCCAACTCGTGCTGCTTTGAGAGTGCCCACGGAACTCTTCAAACTGAGACCAGGAACGTGGGGTGGTGGGTTTTGTTTCCACGGGCAGAAGCCTTTGTCAGTAGCAGGTAGGCCCTTGTTCCTTAGGGGCCGTCTGCCTGCTGGATTTCCACGAATATCAAGATGCCGCCCAGGGACAAGCTGCCACCTGTGCCAACTCGGGCTGCTTTGAGAGTGCCCATGGAGCTCTGCAAACTGAGACCAGGAACGTGGGTTAGCAAATTTTGTTTCCCTGGGCAGAAGCCTTTGTAAGTCCCAGGTAGGCCCTCAGCCCTTCGGGGCAGGCTGGCAGAAGGATTTCCACGAATATCAAGATGCCGCGCAGGGACAAGCTGCCACCTGTGCCAACTCGGGCTGCTTTGAGATTGCCCATGGAGCTCTGCAAACTGAGACCAGGAACGTGGGGTGGTGGGTTTTGTTTCCACGGGCAGATACCTTTGTCAGTACCAGGTATGCCCTTGTTCCTTAGGGGCCGTCTGCCTGCTGGATTTTCACGAATATCAAGATGCCACCCAGGGACAAGCTGCCACCTGTGGCAACTCGCGCTGCTTTGAGAGTGCCCACGGAACTCTTCAAACTGAGACCAGGAACGTGGGGTGGTGGGTTTTGTTTCCACGGGCTGAAGCCTTTGTCAGTGCCATGTAGTCCCTCGGCCCTTAAGGGGAGGCTGGCAGCAGGATTTCCACGAATATCAAGATGCCGCCCAGGGACAAGCTGCCACCTGTGGCAACTCGCGCTGCTTTGAGTGTGCCCATGGAGCTCTGCAAACTGAGACCAGGAACGTGGTTTGGCGAATTTTGTTTCCCCGGGCAGAAGCCTTTGTATGTCCCAGGTAGGCCCTTGGCCCTTCGGGGCAGGCTGGCAGAAGGATTTCCACGAATATCAAGATGCCGCGCAGGGACAAGATGCCACCTGTGCCAACTCGGGCTGCTTTGAGAGTGCCCATGGAGCTCTGCAAACAGAAACCAGGACCGTGGGGTGCTGAGTTTTGTTTTCCTGGGCTGAGCCCTTTGTCAGTACTAGGTAGGCTCTTGTTCCTTAGGGGCCGTCTGCCTGCTAGATTTTTATGAATATCAAGATGCTGCTCAGGGACAAGCTGCCACCTGTGGCAACTCGCGCTGCTTTGAGAGTGCCCACGGAACTCTTCAAACTGAGACCACGAACGTCGGGTGGTGGGTTTTGTTTCCACGGGCAGAAGCCTTTGTCAGTAGCAGGTAGGCCCTTGTTCCTTAGGGGCCGTCTGCCTGCTGGATTTCCATGAATATCAAGATGCCGCGCAGGGACAAGCGGCCACCTGTGCCAACTCGGGCTGCTTTGAGAGTGCCCACGGAGCTCTGCAAACTGAGACCAGGAACGTGGGTTGGTGGGTTTTGTTTCCCCGGGCAGAAGCCTTTGTCAGTCCCAGGTAGGCCCTCGGCCATTCGGGGCAGGCTGGCAGCAGGATTTCCACGAATATCAAGATGCCGCCCAGGGACAAGCTGCCACCTGTGGCAACTCGTGCTGCTTTGAGAGTGCCCATGGAGCTCTGCAAACAGAAACCAGGAACGTGGTGTGCTGAGTTTTGTTTTCCCAGGCAGAGCCCTTTGTCTGTACCAGGTATGCCCTTGTTCCTTAGGGGCAGGCTGTCAGCAGGATTTCCACGAATATCAAGATGCTGCGCAGGGACAAGCTGCCTCCTATGGCAACTCGCGCTGCTTTGAGAGTGCCCACGGAGCTCTGCAAACTGAGACCAGGAACGTGAATTTGTGAATTTTTTTCCCCTGGGCAGAAGATTTTGTCAGTACCAGGTAGGGCCTTGTTCCTTCGGGGCCGGCTGCCCGCTGGATTTCCATGAATATCAAGATGCTGCCCAGGGACAAGCTGCCACCTGTGGCAACACGGCCTGCTTTGAGAGTGCCCACGGAGCTCTGCAAACTGAGACCAGGAACGTGGGGTGGTGGGTTTTGTTTCCACGGGCAGAGCCCTTTTTCATTACCAGGTAGGCCCTTGTTCCTTAGGGGCCGTCTGCCTGCTGGATTTTCACGAATATCAAGATGCCACCCAGGGACAAGCTGCCACCTGTGCCAACTCGGGCTGCTTTGAGAGTGCCCGTGGAGCTCTGCAAACTGAGACCAGGAACGTGGGGTGCTGGGTTTTGTTTCCCCGGGCAGAAGCCTTTGTCAGTACCATATAGGCCCTCGGCCCTTAAGGGCAGGCTGGCACAAGGATTTCCACGAATATCAAGATGCCGCGCAGGGACAAGCTGCCACCTGTGCCAACTCGGGCTGCTTTGAGATTGCCCATGGAGCTCTGCAAAGAGAAACCAGGACCGTGGGGTTCTGAGTTTTGTTTTCCCGAGCAGAAGTATTTGTCAGTACTAGGTGGGCCCTCAGCCCTTCGGGGCCGGCTGCCCGCTGGATTTCCACGAATATCAAGATGCTGCCCAGGGACAAGCTGCCACCTGTGCCAACTCGTGCTGCTTTGAGAGTGCCCACAGAACTCTTAAAACTGAGACGAGGAACGTGGGGTGGTGGGTTTTGTTTCCATGGGCAGAAGCCTTTGTCAGTAGCAGGTAGGCCCTTGTTCCTTAGGGGCCGTCTGCCTGCTGGATTTCCACGAATATCAAGATGCCGCGCAGGGACAAGCTGCCACCTGTGCCAACTCGGGCTGCTTTTAGATTGCCCATGGAGCTCTGCAAACAGAAACCCGGAACGTGGGGTGGTGGGTTTTGTTTCCACGGGCTGAAGCCTTTGTCACTGCCATGTAGTCACTCGGCCCTTAAGGGCAGGCTGGCAGCAGGATTTCCACGAATATCAAGATGCCGCCCAGGGACAAGCTGCCACCTGTGGCAACTCGCGCTGCTTTGAGTGTGCCCATGGAGCTCTGCAAACTGAGACCAGGAACGTGGTTTGGCGAATTTTGTTTCCCCGGGCAGAAGCCTTTGTATGTCCCAGGTAGGCCCTTGGCCCTTCGGGGCAGGCTGGCAGAAGGATTTCCACGAATATCAAGATGCCGCGCAGGGACAAGATGCCACCTGTGCCAACTCGGGCTGCTTTGAGAGTGCCCATGGAGCTCTGCAAACAGAAACCAGGACCGTGGGGTGCTGAGTTTTGTTTTCCTGGGCTGAGCCCTTTGTCAGTACTAGGTAGGCTCTTGTTCCTTAGGGGCCGTCTGCCTGCTAGATTTTTATGAATATCAAGATGCTGCTCAGGGACAAGCTGCCACCTGTGGCAACTCGCGCTGCTTTGAGAGTGCCCACGGAACTCTTCAAACTGAGACCACGAACGTGGGGTGGTGGGTTTTGTTTCCACGGGCAGAAGCCTTTGTCAGTAACAGGTAGGCCCTTGTTCCTTAGGGGCCGTCTGCCTGCTGGATTTCCATGAATATCAAGATGCCGCGCAGGGACAAGCGGCCACCTGTGCCAACTCGGGCTGCTTTGAGAGTGCCCACGGAGCTCTGCAAACTGAGACCAGGAACGTGGGTTGGTGGGTTTTGTTTCCCCGGGCAGAAGCCTTTGTCAGTCCCAGGTAGGCCCTCGGCCATTCGGGGCAGGCTGGCAGCAGGATTTCCACGAATATCAAGATGCTGCCCAGGGACAAGCTGCCACCTGTGCCAACTCGGGCTGCTTTGAGAGTGCCCATGGAGCTCTCCAAACTGAGACCAGGAAAGTGGTGTTCTGAGTTTTGTTTTCCCGGGCAGAAGCCTTTGTCAGTACTAGGTAGGCCCTTGGCCCTTCGGGGCACGCTGTTATAAGGATTTCTATGAATATCAAGATGCCGCCCAGGGACAAGCTGCCACCGGTGCCAACTCGGGCTGCTTTGAGAGTGCCCATGGAGCTCTGCAAACAGAAACCAGGAACATTGTGTGCTGCGTTTTGTTTCCCCGGGCAGAGCCCTTTGTCAGTACCAGGTAGGCCCTTGTTCCTTAGGGGCCGTCTGCCTTCTGGATTTCCAGGAATATCAAGATGCTATCCAGGGACAAGCTGCCACCTTTGGCAACTCAGTCTGCTTTGAGAGTGCCCATGGAGCTCTGCAAACAGAAACCAGGAACGTTGTGTGCTGAGTTTTGTTTTCCCGGGCAGAGCCCTTTGTCTGTACCAGGTAGGCTCTTGTTCCTTAGGGGCCATCTGCCTGCAGGATTTCCATTAATATGAAGATGCTGCCCAGGGACAAGCTGCCACCTGTGGCAACTCGGTCTGCTTTGAGAGTGCCCATGAAGCTCTGCAAACTGAGACCAGGAACGTGGGGTTATGGGTTTTGTTTCTGCGGGCAGAAGCCTTTGTCAGTACCATGTAGGCCCTCGGCCCTTCGGGGCAGGTTGGCACAAGGATTTCCACGAATATCAAGATGCTGCGCAGGGACAAGCTGCCACCTGTGCCAACTCACGCTGCTTTGAGAGTGCCCATGGAGCTCTGCAAACTGAGACCAGGAAAGTGGTGTTCTGAGTTTTGTTTTCCCGAGAAGATGCTTTTGTCAGTACTAGGTAGGCCCTCGGCCCTTCGGGGCCGTCTGCCCGCTGGATTTCCATGAATATCAACATGCTGCTCAGGGACAAGCTGCCACCTGTGCCAACTCGGTCTGCTTTGAGAGTGCCCACGGAACTCTTCAAACTGAGACCAGGAACGTGGGGTGGTGGGTTTTGTTTCCACGGGCTGAAGCCTTTGTCAGTGCCATGTAGTCCCTCGGCCCTTAAGGGGAGGCTGGCACCAGGATTTCCACGAATATCAAGATGCCGCCCAGGGACAAGCTGCCACCTGTGCCAACTCGCACTGCTTTGAGATTGCCAATGGAGCTCTGTAAACAGAAACCAGGAACGTGTTTTTATGGGTTTTGTTTTCCCGGGCAGAGCCCTTTGTCAGTACCAGGTAGGCCCTTTGTTCCATAGGGGCCGTCTTCCTTCTGGATTTCCACGAATATCAAGATGCCGCCCAGGGACAAGCTGCCACCTGCGCCAACTCGGGCTGCTTTGAGAGTGCCCATGGAGCTCTTAGAACTGAGAGCAGGAACGTGGGGTGGTGGGTTTTGTTTCCCCGGGCAGAAGCCTTTGTCAGTACCATGTAGGCCCTCGGCCCTTCGGGTCAGGCTGGCACAAGGATTTCCACGAATATCAAGTTGCCGCCCAGGGACAAGCTGCCACCTGTGGCAACTCGGGCTGCTTTGAGATTGCCCATGGAGCTCTGCAAAGAGAAACCAGGACCGTAGTGTTCTGAGTTTTGTTTTCCTGAGCAGAAGTATTTGTCAGTACTAGGTGGGCCCTCAGCCCTTCGGGGCCGGCTGCCCGCTGGATTTCCACGAATATCAAGATGCTGCCCAGGGACAAGCTGCCACCTGTGCCAACTCGGGTTGCTTTGAGAGTGCCCACGGAACTCTTCAAACTGAGACCAGGAACGTGGGGTGGTGGGTTTTGTTTCCACGGGCAGAAGCCTTTGTCAGTACCAGGTAGGCCCTTTTTCCTTAGGGGTTGTCTGCCTGCTGGATTTCCACGAATATCAAGATGCCGCCCAGGGACAAGCTGCCACCTGTGGCAACTTGCGCTGCTTTGAGAGTGCCCATGAAGCTCTTCAAACTGAGACCAGGAACGTGGGTTGGCGAATTTTGTTTCCCTGGGCAGAAGCCTTTGTAAGTCCATGGTAGGCCCTCGGCCCTTCGGGGCAGGCTGGCAGAAGTATTTCCACGAATATCAAGATGCCGCGCAGGGACAAGCTGCCACCTGTGGCAACTCGCGCTGCTTTGAGAGGGCCCATGGAGCTCTGCAAACTAAGACCAGGAACGTGGGCTGCTGAGTTTTTTTTCCCGAGAAGATACTTTTGTCAGTACTAGGTAGGGCCTCGGCCCTTCGGGGCCGGCTGCCCGCTGGATTTCCATGAATATCAAGATGCTGCCCAGGGACAAGCTGCCACCTGTGCCAACTCGGGCTGCTTTGAGAGTGCCCACGGAACTCTTCAAACTGAGACCAGGAACGTGGGGTGGTGGGTTTTGTTTCCACGGGCTGAAGCCTTTGTCAGTACCAGGTAGTCCCTCGGCCCTTAAGGGCAGGCTGGCAGCAGGATTTCCACGAATATCAAGATGCCGCCCAGGGACAAGCTGCCACCTGTGGCAACTCGGGCTGCTTTGAGAGTGCCCATGGAGCTCTGCAAACAGAAACCAGGAACGTGGTGTTTTGGGTTTTGTTTTCCCGGGCAGAGCCCTTTGTCTGTACCAGGTATGCCCTTGTTCCTTAGGGGCAGGCTGTCAGCAGGATTTCCACGAATATCAAGATGCTGCCCAGGGACAAGCTGCCACCTGTGGCAACTCGCGCTGCTTTGAGAGTGCCCACGGAGCTCTGCAAACTGAGACCAGGAACGTGAGTTTGTGAATTTTTTTTCCCTGGGCAGAAGATTTTGTCAGTACCAGGTAGGGCCTTGTTCCTTCGGGGCCGGCTGCCCGCTGGATTTCCATGAATATCAAGATGCTGCCCAGGGACAAGCTGCCACCTGTGGCAACTCGGGCTGCTTTGAGAGTGCCCACGGAGCTCTGCAAACTGAGACCAGGAACGTGGGGTGGTGGGTTTTTTTTCCACGGGCAGAGCCCTCTGTCATTACCAGGTAGGCCCTTGTTCCTTAGGGGCCGTCTGCCTGCTGGATTTTCACGAATATCATGATGCCACCCAGCAACAAACAGCCACCTGTGCCAACTCGGGCTGCTTTGAGAGTGCCCGTGGAGCTCTGCAACTGAGACCAGGAACGTGGGGTGGTGTGTTTTGTTTCCCCGGGCAGAAGCCTTTGTCAGTACCATATAGGCCCTCGGCCCTTTAGGGCAGGCTGGCAGCAGGATTTCCACGAATATCAAGATGCCGCGCAGGGACAAGCTGCCACCTGTGCCAACTCGGGCTGCTTTGAGATTGCCCATGGAGCTCTGCAAAGAGAAACCAGGACCGTGGGGTTCTGAGTTTTGTTTTCCCGAGCAGAAGTATTTGTCAGTACTAGGTGGGCCCTCAGCCCTTCGGGGCCGGCTGCCCGCTGGATTTCCACGAATATCAAGATGCTGCCCAGGGACAAGCTGCCACCTGTGCCAACTCGTGCTGCTTTGAGAGTGCCCACGGAACTCTTCAAACTGAGACCAGGAACGTGGGGTGGTGGGTTTTGTTTCCACGGGCAGAAGCCTTTGTCAGTAGCAGGTAGGCCCTTGTTCCTTAGGGGCCGTCTGCCTGCTGGATTTCCACGAATATCAAGATGCCGCCCAGGGACAAGCTGCCACCTGTGCCAACTCGGGCTGCTTTGAGAGTGCCCATGGAGCTCTGCAAACTGAGACCAGGAACGTGGGTTAGCAAATTTTGTTTCCCTGGGCAGAAGCCTTTGTAAGTCCCAGGTAGGCCCTCAGCCCTTCGGGGCAGGCTGGCAGAAGGATTTCCACGAATATCAAGATGCCGCGCAGGGACAAGCTGCCACCTGTGCCAACTCGGGCTGCTTTGAGATTGCCCATGGAGCTCTGCAAACTGAGACCAGGAACGTGGTGGTGGTGGGTTTTGTTTCCACGGGCAGATACCTTTGTCAGTACCAGGTATGCCCTTGTTCCTTAGGGGCCGTCTGCCTGCTGGATTTTCACGAATATCAAGATGCCACCCAGGGACAAGCTGCCACCTGTGGCAACTCGCGCTGCTTTGAGAGTGCCCACGGAACTCTTCAAACTGAGACCAGGAACGTGGGGTGGTGGGTTTTGTTTCCACGGGCTGAAGCCTTTGTCACTGCCATGTAGTCACTCGGCCCTTAAGGGCAGGCTGGCAGCAGGATTTCCACGAATATCAAGATGCCGCCCAGGGACAAGCTGCCACCTGTGGCAACTCGCGCTGCTTTGAGTGTGCCCATGGAGCTCTGCAAACTGAGACCAGGAACGTGGTTTGGCGAATTTTGTTTCCCCGGGCAGAAGCCTTTGTATGTCCCAGGTAGGCCCTTGGCCCTTCGGGGCAGGCTGGCAGAAGGATTTCCACGAATATCAAGATGCCGCGCAGGGACAAGCTGCCACCTGTGCCAACTCGGGCTGCTTTGAGAGTGCCCATGGAGCTCTGCAAACAGAAACCAGGACCGTGGGGTGCTGAGTTTTGTTTTCCTGGGCAGAGTATTTGTCAGTACTAGGTAGGCTCTTGTTCCTTAGGGGCCGTCTGCCTGCTAGATTTTTATGAATATCAAGATGCTGCCCAGGGACAAGCTGCCACCTGTGGCAACTCGCGCTGCTTTGAGAGTGCCCACGGAGCTCTTCAAACTGAGACCACGAACGTCGGGTGGTGGGTTTTTTTTCCACGGGCAGAAGCCCTTTGTCAGTAGCAGGTAGGCCCTTGTTCCTTAGGGGCCGTCTGCCTGCTGGATTTTCCATGAATATCAAGATGCCGCGCAGGGACAAGGTGCCACCTGTGCCAACTCGCGCTGCTTTGAGAGTGCCCACGGAGCTCTGCAAACTGAGACCAGGAACGTGGGGTGGTGGGTTTTGTTTCCCCGGGCAGAAGCCCTTTGTCAGTACCAGGTAGGCCCTTGTGCCTTCGGGGCAGGCTGTCAGCAGGATTTCCACGAATATCAAGATGCCGCCCAGGGACAAGCTGCCACCTGTGCCAACTCGTGCTGCTTTGAGAGTGCCCATGGAGCTCTGCAAACAGAAACCAGGAACGTGGTGTTTTGGGTTTTGTTTTCCCGGGCAGAGCCCTTTGTCAGTACCAGGTATGCCCTTGTTCCTTAGGGGCAGGCTGTCAGCAGGATTTCCACGAATATCAAGATGCTGCCCAGGGACAAGCTGCCACCTGTGCCAACTCGGGCTGCTTTGAGAGTGCCCACGGAGCTCTGCAAACTGAGACCAGGAACGTGAGTTTGTGAATTTTTTTTCCCTGGGCAGAAGATTTTGTCAGTACCAGGTAGGGCCTTGTTCCTTCGGGGCCGGCTGCCCGCTGGATTTCCATGAATATCAAGATGCTGCCCAGGGACAAGCGGCCACCTGTGGCAACACGGCCTGCTTTGAGAGTGCCCACGGAGCTCTGCAAACTGAGACCAGGAATGTGGGGTGGTGGGTTTTGTTTCCACGGGCAGAGCCCTTTGTCATTACCAGGTAGGCCCTTGTTCGTTAGGGGCCGTCTGCCTGCTGGATTTTCACGAATATCAAGATGCCACCCAGGGACAAACAGCCACCTGTGCCAACTCGGGCTGCTTTGAGAGTGCCCGTGGAGCTCTGCAAACTGAGACCAGGAACGTGGGGTGGTGTGTTTTGTTTCCCCGGGCAGAAGCCTTTGTCAGTACCATGTAGGCCCTCAGACCTTAAGGGCAGGCTGGCACAAGGATTTCCACGAATATCAAGATGCCGCGCAGGGACAAGCTGCCACCTGTGCCAACTCGTGCTGCTTTGAGATTGCCCACAGAACTCTTAAAACTGAGACCAGGAACGTGGGGTGGTGGGTTTTGTTTCCCTGGGCAGAAGCCTTTGTCAGTAGCAGGTAGGCCCTTGTTCCTTAGGGGCCGTCTGCCTGCTGGATTTCCACGAATCTGAAGATGCCGCCCAGGGACAAGCTGCCACCTGTGCCAACTCGGGCTGCTTTGAGAGTGCCCATGAAGCTCTGCAAGCTGAGACCAGGAACGTGGTTTGGCGAATTTTGTTTCCCCGGGCAGAAGCCTTTGTATGTCCCAGGTAGGCCCTTGGCCCTTCGGGGCAGGCTGGCAGAAGGATTTCCACGAATATCATGATGCCGCGCAGGGACAAGCTGCCACCTGTGGCAACTCGGGCTGCTTTGAGATTGCCCATGGAGCTCTGCAAACAGAAACCAGGAACGTTGTGTGCTGAGTTTTTTTTTCCCGGGCAGAGCCCTTTTTCTGTACCAGGTAGGCCCTTGTTCCTTCGGGGCCGGCTGCCCGCTGGATTTCCACGAATATCAAGATGCCGCCCAGGGACAAGCTGCCACTAGTGCCAACTCGCGCTTCTTTGAGAGTGCCCACGGAGCTCTGCAAACTGAGACCAGGAACGTGGGGTGGTGGGTTTTGTTTCCACGGGCAGAGCCCTTTGTCAGTACCAGGTAGGCCCTTGTTCCTTAGGGGCCGTCTGCCTGCTGGATTTTCACGAATATCAAGATGCCACCCAGGGACAAGCTGCCACCTGTGCCAACTCGGGCTGCTTTGACAGTGCCCACGGAACTCTTCCAACTGAGCCCAGGAACGTGGGGTGGTGGGTTTTGTTTCCACGGGCTGAAGCCTTTGTCACTGCCATGTAGTCCCTCGGCCCTTAAGGGCAGGCTGGCAGCAGGATTTCCACCAATATCAAGATGCCGCCCAGGGACAAGCTGCCACCTGTGGCAACTCGCGCTGCTTTGAGTGTGCCCATGGAGCTCTGCAAACTGAGACCAGGAACGTGGTTTGGCGAATTTTGTTTCCCCGGGCAGAAGCCTTTGTATGTCCCAGGTAGGCCCTTGGCCCTTCGGGGCAGGCTGGCAGAAGGATTTCCACGAATATCAAGATGCCGCGCAGGGACAAGCTGCCACCTGTGGCAACTCGCGCTGCTTTGAGAGTGCCCATGGAGCTCTGCAAACAGAAACCAGGACCGTGGGGTGCTGAGTTTTGTTTTCCTGGGCTGACCCCTTGCTCAGTACTAGGTAGGCTCTTGTTCCTTAGGGGCCGTCTGCCTGCTAGATTTTTATGAATATCAAGATGCCGCTCAGGGACAAGCTGCCACCTGTGGCAACTCGCGCTGCTTTGAGAGTGCCCACGGAACTCTTCAAACTGACACCAGGAACGTGGGGTGGTGGGTTTTGTTTCCACAGGCTGAAGCCTTTGTCACTGCCATATAGTCTTTCGGCCCTTAAGGGCAGGCTGGCACCAGGATTTCCACGAATATCAAGATGCCACCCAGGGACAAGCTGCCACCTGTGGCAACTCGCACTGCTTTGAGAGTGGCCACGGAGTTCTTCAAACTGAGACCAGGAACGTGGGGTTATGGGTTTTGTTTCCACGGGCAGAAGCCTTTGTCAGTACCAGGTAGGACCTTGTTCCTTAGGGGCCGTCTGCCTGCTGGATTTCCATGAATATCAAGATGCCGCGCAGGGACAAGCTGCCACCTGTGCCAACTCGGGCTGCTTTGAGAGTGCCCATGGAGCTCTGCAAACTGAGACCAGGAACGTGGGTTGGTGGGTTTTGTTTCCCCGGGCAGAAGCCTTTGTCAGTCCCAGGTAGGCCCTCGGCCATTCGGGGCAGGCTGGCAGCAGGATTTCCACGAATATCAAGATGCTGCCCAGGGACAAGCTGCCACCTGTGCCAACTCGGGCTGCTTTGAGAGTGCCCATGGAGCTCTCCAAACTGAGACCAGGAAAGTGGTGTTCTGAGTTTTGTTTTCCCGGGCAGAAGCCTTTGTCAGTACTAGGTAGGCCCTTGGCCCTTCGGGGCACGCTGGCATAAGGATTTCTATGAATATCAAGATGCCGCCCAGGGACAAGCTGCCACCGGTGCCAACTCGGGCTGCTTTGAGAGTGCCCATGGAGCTCTGCAAACAGAAACAAGGAACGTGGGGTGGTGGGTTTTGTTTCCCCGGGCAGAGCCCTTTGTCTGTACCAGGTAGGCCCTTGTTCCTTAGGGGCCGTCTGCCTTCTGGATTTCCAGTAATATCACGATGCTATCCAGGGACAAGCTGCCACCTGTGGCAACTCGCGCTGCTTTGAGAGTGCCCATGGAGCTCTGCAAACAGAATCCAGGAACGTGGGGTGCTGAGTTTTGTTTTCCCGAGCAGAACTATTTGTCAATACTAGGTGGGCCCTCGGCCCTTCGGGGCCGTCTGCCCGCTGGATTTCCATGAATATCAAGATGCTGCTCAGGGACAAGCTGCCACCTGTGCCAACTCGGGCTGCTTTGAGAGTGCCCACGGAACTCTTCAAACAGAGACCAGGAACGTGGGGTGGTGGGTTTTGTTTCCACGGGCTGAAGCCTTTGTCAGTGCCATGTAGTCCCTCGGCCCTTAAGGGGAGGCTGGCACCAGGATTTCCACGAAAATCAAGATGCCGCCCAGGGACAAGCTGCCACCTGTGCCAACTCGCACTGCTTTGAGATTGCCAATGGAGCTCTGCAAACAGAAACCAGGAACGTGTTGTTATGGGTTTTGTTTTCCCGGGCAGAGCCCTTTGTCAGTACCAGGTAGGCCCTTTGTTCCATAGGGGCCGTCTTCCTTCTGGATTTCCACGAATATCAAGATGCCGCCCAGGGACAAGTTGCCACCTGTGCCAACTCGGGCTGCTTTGAGAGTGCCCATGGAGCTCTTAAAACTGAGAGCAGGAACGTGGGGTGGTGGGTTTTGTTTCCCCGGGCAGAAGCCTTTGTCAGTACCATGTAGGCCCTCGGCCCTTCGGGTCAGGCTGGCAGAAGGATTTCCACGAATATCCAGATGCCGCCCAGGGACAAGCTGCCACCTGTGCCAACTCGGGCTGCTTTGAGATTGCCCATGGAGCTCTGCAAACAGAAACCAGGACCGTGGGGTTCTGAGTTTTGTTTTCCCGAGCAGAAGTATTTGTCAGTACTAGGTGGGCCCTCAGCCCTTCGGGGCCGGCTGCCCGCTGGATTTCCACGAATATCAAGATGCTGCCCAGGGACAAGCTGCCACCTGTGCCAACTCGCGCTGCTTTGAGAGTGCCCACGGAACTCTTCAAACTGAGACCTGGAACGTGGGGTGGTGGGTTTTGTTTCCACGGGCAGAAGCCTTTGTCAGTACCAGGTAGGCCCTTTTTCCTTAGGGGTTGTCTGCCTGCTGGATTTCCACGAATATCAAGATGCCGCCCAGGGACAAGCTGCCACCTGTGGCAACTCGCGCTGCTTTGAGAGTGCCCATGAAGCTCTTCAAACTGAGACCAGGAAGGTGGGTTGGCTAATTTTGTTTCCCTGGGCAGAAGCCTTTGTAAGTCCCAGGTAGGCCCTCGGCCCTTCGGGGCAGGCTGGCAGAAGGATTTCCACGAATATCAAGATGCCGCCCAGGGACAAGCTGCCACCTGTGGCAACTCGCGCTGCTTTGAGAGGGCCCATGGAGCTCTGCAAACTGAGACCAGGAACGTGGGCTGCTGAGTTTTTTTTTTCCCGAGAAGATACTTTTGTCAATACTAGGTAGGGCCTCGGCCCTTCGGGGCCGGCTGCCCGCTGGATTTCCATGAATATCAAGATGCTGCTCAGGGACAAGCTGCCACCTGTGCCAACTCAGGCTGCTTTGAGAGTGCCCACGGAACTCTTCAAACTGAGACCAGGAACGTGGGGTGGTGGGTTTTGTTTCCACGGGCTGAAGCCTTTGTCAGTACCAGGTAGTCCCTCGGCCCTTAAGGGCAGGCTGTCAGCAGGATTTCCACGAATATCAAGATGCCGCCCAGGGACAAGCTGCCACCTGTGCCAACTCGGTCTGCTTTGAGAGTGCCCATGGAGCTCTGCAAACAGAAACCAGGAACGTGGTGTTTTGGGTTTTGTTTTCCCGGGCAGAGCCCTTTGTCTGTACCAGGTATGCCCTTGTTCCTTAGGGGCAGGCTGTCAGCAGGATTTCCACGAATATCAAGATGCTGCCCAGGGACAAGCTGCCACCTGTGCCAACTCGCGCTGCTTTGAGAGTGCCCACGGAGCTCTGCAAACTGAGACCAGGAACGTGAGTTTGTGAATTTTTTTTCCCTGGGCAGAAGATTTTGTCAGTACCAGGTAGGGCCTTGTTCCTTAGGGGCCGTCTGCCTGCTGGATTTTCACGAATATCAAGATGCCACCCAGGGACAAACAGCCACCTGTGCCAACTCGGGCTGCTTTGAGAGTGCCCGCGGAGCTCTGCAAACTGAGACCAGGAACGTGGGGTGGTGTGTTTTTTTTCCCCGGGCAGAAGCCTTTGTCAGTACCATATAGTCCCTCGGCCATTAAGGGCAGGCTGGCACAAGGATTTCCACGAATATCAAGATGCCGCCCAGGGACAAGCTGCCACCTGTGCCAACTCGGGCTGCTTTGAGAGTGCCCATGGAGCTCTGCAAACTGAGACCAGGACCGTGGGGTGCTGAGTTTTGTTTTCGCGAGCAGAAGCTTTTGTCAGTACTACGTAGGCCCTGGGCCCTTCGGGGCAGGCTGGCAGCTGGATTTCCACGAATATCAAGATGCTGCGCAGGGACAGGCTGCCACCTGTGCCAACTCGCGCTGCTTTGAGAGTGCCCATGGAGCTCTGCAAAGAGACCAGGAACGTGGGGTTCTGAGTTTTGTTTTCCCGGGCAGAAGCCTTTGTCAGTACAGGTAGGCCCTCAGTTCCTTAGGGGCCGTCTGCCTGCTGGATTTCCACGAATATCAAGATGCTGCCCAGGGACAAGCTGCCACCTGTGCCAACTCGGGCTGCTTTGAGAGTGCCCATGGAACTCTGCAAACTGAGACCAGGAACGTGGGGTGGTGGGTTTTGTTTCCCCGGGCAGAAGCCTTTGTCAGTAGCAGGTAGGCCCTTGTTCCTTAGGGGCCGTCTGCCTGCTGGATTTCCACGAATATCAAGATGCCGCCCAGGGACAAGCTGCCACCTGTGCCAACTCGGGCTGCTTTGAGAGTGCCCATGGAGCTCTGCAAACTGAGACCAGGAACGTGGGTTGCAAAGTTTTGTTTCCCTGGGCAGAAGCCTTTTTAAGTACCAGGTAGGCCCTCAGCCCTTCGGGGCAGGCTGGCCGAAGGATTTCCACGAATATCAAGATGCCGCGCAGGGACAAGCTGCCACCTGTGCCAACTCGCGCTGCTTTGAGAGTGCCCATGGAGCTCTGCAAACTGAGACCAGGAACGTGGGGTGGTGGGTTTTGTTTCCACGGGCAGATACCTTTGTCAGTACCAGGTATGCCCTTGTTCCTTAGGGGCCGTCTGCCTGCTGGATTTTCACGAATATCAAGATGCCACCCAGGGACAAGCTGCCACCTGTGCCAACTCGCGGCTGCTTTGAGAGTGCCCACGGAACTCTTCAAACTGAGACCAGGAACGTGGGGTGGTGGGTTTTGTTTCCACGGGCTGAAGCCTTTGTCACTGCCATGTAGTCCCTCGGCCCTTAAGGGCAGGCTGGCAGCAGGATTTCCACGAATATCAAGATGCCGCCCAGGGACAAGCTGCCACCTGTGGCAACTCGCGCTGCTTTGAGTGTGCCCATGGAGCTCTGCAAACTGAGACCAGGAACGTGGTTTGGCGAATTTTGTTTCCCCGGGCAGAAGCCTTTGTATGTCCCAGGTAGGCCCTTGGCCCTTCGGGGCAGGCTGGCAGAAGGATTTCCACGAATATCAAGATGCCGCGCAGGGACAAGCTGCCACCTGTGCCAACTCGGGCTGCTTTGAGAGTGCCCATGGAGCTCTGCAAACAGAAACCAGGACCGTGGGGTGCTGAGTTTTGTTTTCCTGGGCTGAGCCCTTGTCAGTACTAGGTAGGCTCTTGTTCCTTAGGGGCCGTCTGCCTGCTAGATTTTTATGAATATCAAGATGCTGCTCAGGGACAAGCTGCCACCTGTGGCAACTCGCGCTGCTTTGAGAGTGCCCACGGAACTCTTCAAACTGAGACCAGGAACGTGGGGTGGTGGGTTTTGTTTCCACGGGCTGAAGCCTTTGTCACTGCCAGGTAGTCTTTCGGCCCTTAAGGGCAGTCTGCACCTGGATTTCCACGAATATCAAGATGCCACCCAGGGACAAGCTGCCACCTGTGCCAACTCGCACTGCTTTGAGAGTGCCCACGGAGCTCTTCAAACTGAGACCAGGAACGTGGGGTTATGGGTTTTGTTTCCCCGGGCAGAAGCCTTTGTCAGTACCAGGTAGGCCCTTGTTCCTTCGGGGCCGTCTGCCTGCTGGATTTCCATGAATATCAAGATGCTGCGCAGGGACAAGCGGCCACCTGTGCCAACTCGGGCTGCTTTGAGAGTGCCCATGGAGCTCTGCAAACTGAGACCAGGAACGTGGGTTGGTGGGTTTTGTTTTCCCGGGCAGAAGCCTTTGTCAGTCCCAGGTAGGCCCTCGGCCATTCGGGGCAGGCTGGCATAAGGATTTCCACGAATATCAAGATGCTGCCCAGGGACAAGCTGCCACCTGTGCCAACTCGGGCTGCTTTGAGAGTGCCCATGGAGCTCTCCAAACTGAGACCAGGAAAGTGTGTTCTGAGTTTTGTTTTCCCGGGCAGAAGCCCTTTGTCAGTACTAGGTAGGCCCTTGGCCCTTCGGGGCACGTCTGCCTTAAGGATTTCTATGAATATCAAGATGCCGCCCAGGGACAAGCTGCCACCTTTGCCAACTCGGGCTGCTTTGAGAGTGCCCATGGAGCTCTGCAAACAGAAACAAGGAACGTTGGGTGCTGGGTTTTGTTTCCCCGGGCAGAGCCCTTTGTCTGTACCAGGTAGGCTCTTGTTCCTTAGGGGCCATCTGCCTTCTGGATTTCCAGTAATATCACGATGCTACCCAGGGACAAGCTGCCACCTGTGGCAACTCGCGCTGCTTTGAGAGTGCCCATGGAGCTCTGCAAACAGAATCCAGGAACGTGGGGTGCTGAGTTTTGTTTGCTTTGAGAGTGCCCGAGCAGAACTATTTTGTCAATACTAGGTGGGCCCTCGGCCCTTCGGGGCCGTCTGCCCGCTGGATTTCCATGAATATCAAGATGCTGCTCAGGGACAAGCTGCCACCTGTGCCAACTCGGGCTGCTTTGAGAGTGCCCACGGAACTCTTCAAACAGAGACCAGGAACGTGGGGTGGTGGGTTTTGTTTCCACGGGCTGAAGCCTTTGTCAGTGCCATGTAGTCCCTCGGCCCTTAAGGGCAGGCTGGCACCAGGATTTCCACGAAAATCAAGATGCCGCCCAGGGACAAGCTGCCACCTGTGCCAACTCGCACTGCTTTGAGATTGCCAATGGAGCTCTGTAAACAGAAACCAGGAACGTGTTGTTATGGGTTTTGTTTTCCCGGGCAGAGCCCTTTGTCAGTACCAGGTAGGCCCTTTGTTCCATAGGGGCCGTCTTCCTTCTGGATTTCCACGAATCTGAAGATGCCGCCCAGGGACAAGTTGCCACCTGTGCCAACTCGGGCTGCTTTGAGAGTGCCCATGGAGCTCTTAAAACTGAGAGCAGGAACGTGGGGTGGTGGGTTTTGTTTCCCCGGGCAGAAGCCTTTGTCAGTACCATGTAGGCCCTCGGCCCTTCGGGTCAGGCTGGCACAAGGATTTCCACGAATATCCAGATGCCGCCCAGGGACAAGCTGCCACCTGTGGCAACTCGGGCTGCTTTGAGATTGCCCATGGAGCTCTGCAAAGAGAAACCAGGACCGTGGGGTTCTGAGTTTTGTTTTCCCGAGCAGAAGTATTTGTCAGTACTAGGTGGGCCCTCAGCCCTTCGGGGCCGGCTGCCCGCTGGATTTCCACGAATATCAAGATGCTGCCCAGGGACAAGCTGCCACCTGTGCCAACTCGCGCTGCTTTGAGAGTGCCCACGGAACTCTTCAAACTGAGACCTGGAACGTGGGGTGGTGGGTTTTGTTTCCACGGGCAGAAGCCTTTGTCAGTACCAGGTAGGCCCTTTTTCCTTAGGGGTTGTCTGCCTGCTGGATTTCCACGAATATCAAGATGCCGCCCAGGGACAAGCTGCCACCTGTGCCAACTCGCGCTGCTTTGAGAGTGCCCATGAAGCTCTTCAAACTGAGACCAGAAAGGTGGGTTGGCGAATTTTGTTTCCCTGGGCAGAAGCCTTTGTAAGTCCCAGGTAGGCCCTCAGCCCTTCGGGGCAGGCTGGCAGAAGGATTTCCACGAATATCAAGATGCCGCGCAGGGACAAGCTGCCACCTGTGGCAACTCGCGCTGCTTTGAGAGGGCCCATGGAGCTCTGCAAACTGAGACCAGGAACGTGGGCTGCTGAGTTTTTTTTTCCCGAGAAGATACTTTTGTCAATACTAGGTAGGGCCTCGGCCCTTCGGGGCCGGCTGCCCGCTGGATTTCCATGAATATCAAGATGCTGCTCAGGGACAAGCTGCCACCTGTGCCAACTCAGGCTGCTTTGAGAGTGCCCACGGAACTCTTCAAACTGAGACCAGGAACGTGGGGTGGTGGGTTTTGTTTCCACGGGCTGAAGCCTTTGTCAGTACCAGGTAGTCCCTCGGCCCTTAAGGGCAGGCTGTCAGCAGGATTTCCACGAATATCAAGATGCCGCCCAGGGACAAGCTGCCACCTGTGCCAACTCGGGCTGCTTTGAGAGTGCCCATGGAGCTCTGCAAACAGAAACCAGGAACGTGGTGTTTTGGGTTTTGTTTTCCCGGGCAGAGCCCTTTGTCAGTACCAGGTATGCCCTTGTTCCTTAGGGGCAGGCTGTCAGCAGGATTTCCACGAATATCAAGATGCTGCCCAGGGACAAGCTGCCACCTGTGGCAACTCGGGCTGCTTTGAGAGTGCCCACGGAGCTCTGCAAACTGAGACCAGGAACGTGAGTTTGTGAATTTTTTTTCCCTGGGCAGAAGATTTTCTCAGTACCAGGTAGGGCCTTGTTCCTTAGGGGCCGGCTGCCCGCTGGATTTCCATGAATATCAAGATGCTGCCCAGGGACAAGCTGCCACCTGTGGCAACTCGGCCTGCTTTGAGAGTGCCCACGGAGCTCTGCAAACTGAGACCAGGAACGTGGGGTGGTGGGTTTTGTTTCCACGGGCAGAAGCCTTTGTCATTACCAGGTAGGCCCTTGTTCCTTAGGGGCCGTCTGCCTGCAGGATTTTCACGAATATCAAGATGCCACCCAGGGACAAACAGCCACCTGTGCCAACTCGGGCTGCTTTGAGAGTGCCCGCGGAGCTCTGCAAACTGAGACCAGGAACGTGGGGTGGTGTGTTTTGTTTCCCCGGGCAGAAGCCTTTGTCAGTACCATATAGGCCCTCGGCCCTTAAGGGCAGGCTGGCACAAGGATTTCCACGAATATCAAGATGCCGCGCAGGGACAAGCTGCCACCTGTGCCAACTCGGGCTGCTTTGAGATTGCCCATGGAGCTCTGCAAACTGAGACCAGGACCGTGGGGTGCTGAGTTTTGTTTTCCCGAGCAGAAGCTTTTGTCAGTACTACGTAGGCCCTCGGCCCTTCGGGGCCGGCTGCCCGCTGGATTTCCACGAATATCAAGATGCTGCCCAGGGACAAGCTGCCACCTGTGCCAACTCGGGCTGCTTTGAGAGTGCCCACGGAACTCTTCAAACTGAGACCAGGAACGTGGGGTGTTGGGTTTTGTTTCCACAGGCTGAAGAGTTTGTTTGTAGTCCACAGGGCAGAACGAATATCCCGCCCAGGGACAAGCTGCCACCTGTGTCAGTAGCAGGTCTGCAAACAGAAACCAGGAACGTGTTGTTATGGGTTTTGTTTTCCCGGGCAGAGCCCTTTGTCAGTACCAGGTAGGCCCTTGTTCCTTAGGGGCCGTCTGCCTGCTGGATTTCCACGAATATCAAGATGCTGCCCAGGGACAAGCTGCCACCTGTGCCAACTCGGGCTGCTTTGAGAGTGCCCATGGAGCTCTGCAAACTGAGACCAGGAACGTGGGTTGCAAATTTTGTTTCCCGGGCAGAAGCCTTTGTCAGTCCCATGTAGGCCCTCGGCCCTTCGGGGCAGGCTGGCAGAAGGATTTCCACGAATATCAAGATGCCGCCCAGGGACAAGCTGCCACCTGTGCCAACTCGGGCTGCTTTGAGAGTGCCCATGGAGCTCTGCAAACTGAGACCAGGAACGTGGGGTTGTGGGTTTTGTTTCCCGGGCAGAAGACCATTGTCAGTACCAGGTAGGCCCTTGTTCCTTAGGGGCCGTCTGCCTGCTGGATTTCCACGAATATCAAGATGCTACCCAGGGACAAGCTGCCACCTGTGCCAACTCGGGCTGCTTTGAGAGTGCCCATGGAGCTCTGCAAACTGAGACCAGGAACGTGGGGTGGTGGGTTTTGTTTCTGCGGGCTGAAGCCTTTGTCAGTACCATGTAGTCCTCGGCCCTTAAGGGCAGGCTGGCAGCAAGGATTTCCACGAATATCAAGATGCCGCCCAGGGACAAGCTGCCACCTGTGCCAACTCGGGCTGCTTTGAGAGTGCCCATGGAGCTCTGCAAACTGAGACCAGGAACGTGGGGTGGTGAATTTTGTTTCCCCAGGCAGAAGAGTTTGTCAGTCCCAGGTAGGCCCTTGGCCCTTCGGGGCAGGCTGGCAGAAGGATTTCCACGAATATCAAGATGCCGCCCAGGGACAAGATGCCACCTGTGCCAACTCGGGCTGCTTTGAGAGTGCCCATGGAGCTCTGCAAACAGAAACCAGGAACGTGGGGTGCTGGGTTTTGTTTTCCTGGGCTGAGCCCTTTGTCAGTACTAGGTAGGCCTTGTTCCTTAGGGGCCGTCTGCCTGCTAGATTTTTACGAATATCAAGATGCTGCTCAGGGACAAGCTGCCACCTGTGCCAACTCGCGCTGCTTTGAGAGTGCCCACGGAACTCTTCAAACTGAGACCAGGAACGTGGGTGGTGGGTTTTGTTTCCACGGGCAGAAGCCTTTGTCAGTAGCAGGTAGGCCCTTGTTCCTTAGGGGCCGTCTGCCTGCTGGATTTCCATGAATATCAAGATGCCGCCCAGGGACAAGCTGCCACCTGTGCCAACTCGGGCTGCTTTGAGAGTGCCCATGGAGCTCTGCAAACTGAGACCAGGAACGTGGGTTGGTGGGTTTTGTTTCCCCGGGCAGAAGCCTTTGTCAGTCCCAGGTAGGCCCTCGGCCCTTCGGGGCAGGCTGGCAGCAGGATTTCCACGAATATCAAGATGCCGCCCAGGGACAAGCTGCCACCTGTGCCAACTCGGGCTGCTTTGAGAGTGCCCATGGAGCTCTGCAAACAGAAACCAGGAAAGTGGTGTTCTGAGTTTTGTTTTCCCGGGCAGAAGCCTTTGTCAGTACCAGGTAGGCCCTTGTTCCTTAGGGGCACGCTGGTATAAGGATTTCTATGAATATCAAGATGCCGCCCAGGGACAAGCTGCCACCGGTGCCAACTCGGGCTGCTTTGAGAGTGCCCATGAAGCTCTGCAAACAGAAACCAGGAACGTGAGTGTGCTGCGTTTTGTTTTCCCGGGCAGAGCCCTTTGTCTGTACCAGGTAGGCCCTTGTTCCTTAGGGGCCGGCTGCCTTCTGGATTTCCAGGAATATCAAGATGCTATCCAGGGACAAGCTGCCACCTTTGGCAACTCAGTCTGCTTTGAGAGTGCCCATGGAGCTCTGCAAACAGAAACCAGGAACGTTGTGTGCTGAGTTTTGTTTTCCCGGGCAGAGCCCTTTGTCTGTACCAGGTAGGCTCTTGTTCCTTAGGGGCCATCTGCCTGCAGGATTTCCATTAATATCAAGATGCTGCCCAGGGACAAGCTGCCACCTGTGCCAACTCGGTCTGCTTTGAGAGTGCCCATGAAGCTCTGCAAACTGAGACCAGGAACGTGGGGTTATGGGTTTTGTTTCTGCGGGCAGAAGCCTTTGTCAGTACCATGTAGGCCCTCGGCCCTTCGGGGCAGGTTGGCACAAGGATTTCCACGAATATCAAGATGCTGCGCAGGGACAAGCTGCCACCTGTGGCAACTCGCGCTGCTTTGAGAGTGCCCATGGAGCTCTGCAAACTGAGACCAGGAAAGTGGTGTTCTGAGTTTTGTTTTCCCGAGAAGATGCTTTTGTCAGTACTAGGTAGGCCCTCGGCCCTTCGGGGCCGGCTGCCCGCTGGATTTCCATGAATATCAAGATGCTGCCCAGGGACAAGCTGCCACCTGTGCCAACTCGGGCTGCTTTGAGAGTGCCCACGGAACTCTTCAAACTGAGACCACGAACGTCGGGTGGTGGGTTTTTTTTTCACGGGCTGAAGCCTTTGTCACTGCCATGTAGTCCCTTGGCCCTTAAGGGCAGGCTGGCACCAGGATTTCCACGAATATCAAGATGCCGCCCAGGGACAAGCTGCCACCTGTGCCAACTCGGGCTGCTTTGAGAGTGCCCATGGAGCTCTGCAAACAGAAACCATGAACGTGCGGGTATGGGTTTTGTTTTCCCGGGCAGTGCCCTTTGTCAGGACCAGGTAGGCCCTTATTCCTTCGGGGCAGGCTGGCAGAAGGATTTCCACGAATATCAAGATGCTGCGCAGGGACAAGCTGCCACCTGTGGCAACTCGCGCTGCTTTGAGAGTGCCCATGGAGCTCGGCAAACAGAAACCAGGAACGTGGGGTGCTGAGTTTTGTTTTCCCGGGAAGAGCCCTTTTTCAGTACCAGGTAGGCTCTTGTTCCATAGGGGGCGTCTGCCTGCTGGATTTCCCCGAATATCAAGATGCCGCCCAGGGACAAGCTGCCACATGTGCCAACTCGGGCTGCTTTGAGAGTGCCCATGGAGCTCTGCAAACTGAGACCAGGAACGTGGGGTGGTGGGTTTTGTTTCCCCGGGCAGAGCCCTTTGTCAGTACCATGTAGGCCCTCGGCCCTTCGGGTCGGGCTGGCACAAGGATTTCCACGAATATCAAGATGCCACCCAGGGACAAGCTGGCACCTGTGCCAACTCGGGCTGCTTTGAGATTGCCCATGGAGCTCTGCAAACTGAAACCAGGACCGTGGGGTGCTGAGTTTTGTTTTCCCGAGCAGAAGTATTTGTGAGTACTAGGTGGGCCCTCGGCCCTTCGGGGCCGGCTGCCCGCTGGATTTCCACGAATATCAAGATGCTGCCCAGGGACAAGCTGCCACCTGTGCCAACTCGGGCTGCTTTGAGAGTGCCCACGGAACTCTTCAAACTGAGACCAGGAACGTGGGGTGGTGGGTTTTGTATCCACGGGTAGAAGCCTTTGTCAGTGCCATGTAGTCCCTCGGCCCTTAAGGGCAGGCTGGCACCAGGATTTCCACGAATATCAAGATGCCGCCCAGGGACAAGCTGCCACCTGTGCCAACTCGGGCTGCTTTGAGAGTGCCCATGGAGCTCTGCAAACTGAGACCAGGAACGTGGATTGGCGAATTTTGTTTCCCCGGGCAGAAGCCTTTGTCCGTCCCAGGTAGGCCCTTGGCCCTTCGGGGCAGGCTGGCAGAAGGATTTCCACGAATATCAAGATGCCGCGCAGGGACAAGCTGCCACCTGTGCCAACTCGGGCTGCTTTGAGAGTGCCCATGGAGCTCTGCAAACAGAAACCAGGAACGTTGTGTGCTGAGTTTTGTTTCCCCGGGCAGAACCCTTTGTCTGTACCAGGTAGGCCCTTGTTCCTTAGGGGCCATCTGCCTGCAGGATTTCCATGAATATCAAGATGCTGCCCAGGGACAAGCTGCCACCTGTGGCAACTCGGTCTGCTTTGAGTGTGCCCATGAAGCTCTGCAAACTGAGACCAGGAACGTGGGGTTATGGGTTTGGTTTCCCCGGGTAGAAGCCTTTGTCAGTACCATGTAGGCCCTCGGCCCTTCGGGGCAGGTTGGCACAAGGATTTCCACGAATATCAAGATGCTGCGCAGGGACAAGCTGCCACCTGTGCCAACTCGCGCTGCTTTGAGAGTGCCCATGGAGCTCTGCAAACTGAGACCAGGAAAGTGGTGTTCTGAGTTTTGTTTTCCCGAGAAGATGCTTTTGTCAGTACTAGGTAGGCCCTCGGCCCTTCGGGGCCGGCTGCCCGCTGGATTTCCATGAATATCAAGATGCTGCCCAGGGACAAGCTGCCACCTGTGCCAACTCGGGCTGCTTTGAGAGTGCCCACGGAACTCTTCAAACTGAGACCACGAACGTCGGGTGGTGGGTTTTGTTTTCACGGGCTGAAGCCTTTGTCAGTGCCATGTAGTCCCTCGGCCCTTAAGGGCAGGCTGTCAGCAGGATTTCCACGAATATCAAGATGCCGCCCAGGGACAAGCTGCCACCTGTGCCAACTCGGGCTGCATTGAGATTGCCCATGGAGCTCTGCAAAGAGAAACCAGGACCGTGGGGTTCTGAGTTTTGTTTTCCTGAGCAGAAGTATTTGTCAGTACTAGGTGGGCCCTCAGCCCTTCGGGGCCGGCTGCCCGCTGGATTTCCACGGATATCAAGATGCTGCCCAGGGACAAGCTGCCACCTGTGCCAACTCGGGCTGCTTTGAGAGTGCCCACGGAACTCTTCAAACTGAGACCAGGAACGTGGGGTGGTGGGTTTTGTATCCACGGGCAGAAGCCTTTGTCAGTGCCATGTAGTCCCTCGGCCCTTAAGGGCAGGCTGGCACCAGGATTTCCACGAATATCAAGATGCCGCCCAGGGACAAGCTGCCACCTGTGCCAACTGGGGCTGCTTTGAGAGTGCCCATGGAGCTCTGCAAACTGAGACCAGGAACGTGGATTGGCGAATTTTGTTTCCCCGGGCAGAAGCCTTTGTCCGTCCCAGGTAGGCCCTTGGCCCTTCGGGGCAGGCTGGCAGAAGGATTTCCACGAATGTCAAGATGCCGCGCAGGGACAAGCTGCCACCTGTGCCAACTCGGGCTGCTTTGAGAGTGCCCATGGAGCTCTGCAAACAGAAACCAGGAACGTTGTGTGCTGAGTTTTGTTTCCCCGGGCAGAACCCTTTGTCTGTACCAGGTAGGCCCTTGTTCCTTAGGGGCCATCTGCCTGCAGGATTTCCATGAATATCAAGATGCTGCCCAGGGACAAGCTGCCACCTGTGGCAACTCGGTCTGCTTTGAGTGTGCCCATGAAGCTCTGCAAACTGAGACCAGGAACGTGGGGTTATGGGTTTGGTTTCCCCGGGCAGAAGCCTTTGTCAGTACCATGTAGGCCCTCGGCCCTTCGGGGCAGGCTGGCAGCAGGATTTCCACGAATATCAAGATGCTGCGCAGGGACAAGCTGCCACCTGTGCCAACTCGCGCTGCTTTGAGAGTGCCCATGGAGCTCTGCAAACTGAGACCAGGAAAGTGGTGTTCTGAGTTTTGTTTTCCCGAGAAGATGCTTTTGTCAGTACTAGGTAGGCCCTCGGCCCTTCGGGGCCGGCTGCCCGCTGGATTTCCATGAATATCAAGATGCTGCCCAGGGACAAGCTGCCACCTGTGCCAACTCGGGCTGCTTTGAGAGTGCCCACGGAACTCTTCAAACTGAGACCACGAACGTCGGGTGGTGGGTTTTGTTTTCACGGGCTGAAGCCTTTGTCAGTGCCATGTAGTCCCTCGGCCCTTAAGGGCAGGCTGGCAGCAGGATTTCCACGAATATCAAGATGCCGCCCAGGGACAAGCTGCCACCTGTGCCAACTCGGGCTGCATTGAGATTGCCCATGGAGCTCTGCAAAGAGAAACCAGGACCGTGGGGTTCTGAGTTTTGTTTTCCCGAGCAGAAGTATTTGTCAGTACTAGGTGGGCCCTCAGCCCTTCGGGGCCGGCTGCCCGCTGGATTTCCACGGATATCAAGATGCTGCCCAGGGACAAGCTGCCACCTGTGCCAACTCGGGCTGCTTTGAGAGTGCCCACGGAACTCTTCAAACTGAGACCAGGAACGTGGGGTGGTGGGTTTTGTTTTCCCGGGCAGAGCCCTTTGTCTGTACCAGGTATGCCCTTGTTCCTTAGGGGCAGGCTGTCAGCAGGATTTCCACGAATATCAAGATGCTGCCCAGGGACAAGCTGCCACCTGTGCCAACTCGGGCTGCTTTGAGAGTGCCCACGGAACTCTTCAAACTGAGACCAGGAACGTGGGGTGGTGGGTTTTGTATCCACGGGCAGAAGCCTTTGTCAGTGCCATGTAGTCCCTCGGCCCTTAAGGGCAGGCTGGCAGCAGGATTTCCACGAATATCAAGATGCCGCCCAGGGACAAGCTGCCACCTGTGCCAACTCGGGCTGCTTTGAGAGTGCCCATGGAGCTCTGCAAACTGAGACCAGGAACGTGGATTGGCGAATTTTGTTTTCCCGGGCAGAAGCCTTTGTCCGTCCCAGGTAGGCCCTTGGCCCTTCGGGGCAGGCTGGCAGAAGGATTTCCACGAATGTCAAGATGCCGCGCAGGGACAAGCTGCCACCTGTGCCAACTCGGGCTGCTTTGAGAGTGCCCATGGAGCTCTGCAAACAGAAACCAGGAACGTTGTGTGCTGAGTTTTGTTTCCCCGGGCAGAACCCTTTGTCTGTACCAGGTAGGCCCTTGTTCCTTAGGGGCCATCTGCCTGCAGGATTTCCATGAATATCAAGATGCTGCCCAGGGACAAGCTGCCACCTGTGGCAACTCGGTCTGCTTTGAGTGTGCCCATGAAGCTCTGCAAACTGAGACCAGGAACGTGGGGTTATGGGTTTGGTTTCCCCGGGCAGAAGCCTTTGTCAGTACCATGTAGGCCCTCGGCCCTTCGGGGCAGGCTTGCAGCAGGATTTCCACGAATATCAAGATGCTGCGCAGGGACAAGCTGCCACCTGTGCCAACTCGCGCTGCTTTGAGAGTGCCCATGGAGCTCTGCAAACTGAGACCAGGAAAGTGGTGTTCTGAGTTTTGTTTTCCCGAGAAGATGCTTTTGTCAGTACTAGGTAGGCCCTCGGCCCTTCGGGGCCGGCTGCCCGCTGGATTTCCATGAATATCAAGATGCTGCCCAGGGACAAGCTGCCACCTGTGCCAACTCGGGCTGCTTTGAGAGTGCCCACGGAACTCTTCAAACTGAGACCACGAACGTCGGGTGGTGGGTTTTGTTTTCACGGGCTGAAGCCTTTGTCAGTGCCATGTAGTCCCTCGGCCCTTAAGGGCAGGCTGTCAGCAGGATTTCCACGAATATCAAGATGCCGCCCAGGGACAAGCTGCCACCTGTGCCAACTCGGGCTGCATTGAGATTGCCCATGGAGCTCTGCAAAGAGAAACCAGGACCGTGGGGTTCTGAGTTTTGTTTTCCCGAGCAGAAGTATTTGTCAGTACTAGGTGGGCCCTCAGCCCTTCGGGGCCGGCTGCCCGCTGGATTTCCACGGATATCAAGATGCTGCCCAGGGACAAGCTGCCACCTGTGCCAACTCGGGCTGCTTTGAGAGTGCCCACGGAACTCTTCAAACTGAGACCAGGAACGTGGGGTGGTGGGTTTTGTTTTCCCGGGCAGAGCCCTTTGTCTGTACCAGGTATGCCCTTGTTCCTTAGGGGCAGGCTGTCAGCAGGATTTCCACGAATATCAAGATGCTGCCCAGGGACAAGCTGCCACCTGTGCCAACTCGGGCTGCTTTGAGAGTGCCCATGGAGCTCTGCAAACTGAGACCAGGAACGTGAGTTTGTGAATTTTTTTTCCCTGGGCAGAAGATTTTGTCAGTACCAGGTAGGGCCTTGTTCCTTCGGGGCCGGCTGCCCGCTGGATTTCCATGAATATCAAGATGCTGCCCAGGGACAAGCTGCCACCTGTGGCAACTCGGGCTGCTTTGAGAGTGCCCACGGAGCTCTGCAAACTGAGACCAGGAACGTGGGGTGGTGTGTTTTGTTTCCCCGGGCAGGGCCCTTTGTCAGTACCATATAGGCCCTCAGCCCTTAAGGGCAGGCTGGCACAAGGATTTCCACGAATATCAAGATGCCGCGCAGGGACAAGCTGCCACCTGTGCCAACTCGGGCTGCTTTGAGATTGCCCATGGAGCTCTGCAAACTGAGACCAGGACCGTGGGGTGCTGAGTTTTGTTTTCCCGAGCAGAAGCTTTTGTCAGTACTAGGTAGGCCCTTGGCCCTTCGGGGCCGGCTGCCCGCTGGATTTCCATGAATATCAAGATGCTGCCCAGGGACAGGCTGCCACCTGTGCCAACTCGGGCTGCTTTGAGAGTGCCCACGGAACTCTTCAAACTGAGACCAGGAACGTGGGGTGGTGGGTTTTGTTTCCACGGGCTGAAGCCTTTGTCACTGCCATGTAGTCTTTCGGCCTTTAAGGGTAGGCTGTCAGCAGGATTTCCACGAATATCAAGATGCCGCCCAGGGACAAGCTGCCACCTGTGCCAACTCGGGCTGCTTTGAGAGTGCCCATGGAGCTCTGCAAACAGAAACCAGGAACGTGGTGTTTTGGGTTTTGTTTTCCCGGGCAGAGCCCTTTGTCTGTACCAGGTATGCCCTTGTTCCTTAGGGGCCATCTGCCTGCAGGATTTCCATGAATATCAAGATGCTGCCCAGGGACAAGCTGCCACCTGTGCCAACTCGGTCTGCTTTGAGTGTGCCCATGAAGCTCTGCAAACTGAGACCAGGAACGTGGGGTTATGGGTTTGGTTTCCCCGGGCAGAAGCCTTTGTCAGTACCATGTAGGCCCTCGGCCCTTCGGGGCAGGCTGGCAGCAGGATTTCCACGAATATCAAGATGCTGCGCAGGGACAAGCTGCCACCTGTGCCAACTCGCACTGCTTTGAGAGTGCCCATGGAGCTCTGCAAACTGAGACCAGGAAAGTGGTGTTCTGAGTTTTGTTTTCCCGAGAAGATGCTTTTGTCAGTACTAGGTAGGCCCTCGGCCCTTCGGGGCAGGCTGTCAGCAGGATTTCCATGAATATCAAGATGCTGCCCAGGGACAAGCTGCCACCTGTGCCAACTCGGGCTGCTTTGAGAGTGCCCACGGAACTCTTCAAACTGAGACCACGAACGTCGGGTGGTGGGTTTTGTTTTCACGGGCTGAAGCCTTTGTCAGTGCCATGTAGTCCCTCGGCCCTTAAGGGCAGGCTGTCAGCAGGATTTCCACGAATATCAAGATGCCGCCCAGGGACAAGCTGCCACCTGTGCCAACTCGGGCTGCATTGAGATTGCCCATGGAGCTCTGCAAAGAGAAACCAGGACCGTGGGGTTCTGAGTTTTGTTTTCCCGAGCAGAAGTATTTGTCAGTACTAGGTGGGCCCTCAGCCCTTCGGGGCCGGCTGCCCGCTGGATTTCCACGGATATCAAGATGCTGCCCAGGGACAAGCTGCCACCTGTGCCAACTCGGGCTGCTTTGAGAGTGCCCACGGAACTCTTCAAACTGAGACCAGGAACGTGGGGTGGTGGGTTTTGTTTCCACGGGCAGAAGCCTTTGTCAGTACCAGGTAGGCCCTTGTTCCTTGGGGGTTGTCTGCCTGCTGGATTTCCACGAATATCAAGATGCCGCCCAGGGACAAGCTGCCACCTGTGGCAACTCGGGCTGCTTTGAGAGTGCCCATGAAGCTCTTCAAACTGAGACCAGGAACGTGGGTTGGCGAATTTTGTTTCCATGGGCAGAAGCCTTTGTAAGTCCATGGTAGGCCCTCGGCCCTTCGGGGCAGGCTGGCAGAAGGATTTCCACGAATATCAAGATGCCGCGCAGGGACAAGCTGCCACCTGTGGCAACTCGCGCTGCTTTGAGAGGGCCCACGGAGCTCTGCAAACTGAGAGCAGGAACGTGAGTTTGTGAATTTTTTTTCCCTGGGCAGAAGATTTTGTCAGTATCAGATAGGGCCTTGTTCCTTCGGGGCCGGCTGCGCGCTGGATTTCCATGAATACCAAGATGCTGCCCAGGGACAAGCTGCCACCTGTGGCAACTCGGGCTGCTTTGAGAGTGCCGACGGAGCTCTGCAAACAGAAACCAGGAACGTGGGGGGGTGGGTTTTGTTTCCACGGGCAGAGCCCTTTGTCAGTACCAGGTAGGCCCTCGGCCCTTAAGGGCAGGCTGGCACAAGGATTTCCACGAATATCAAGATGCCGCCCAGGGACAAGCTGCCACCTGTGGCAACTCGCGCTGCTTTGAGAGTGCCCATGGAGCTCTGCAAACAGAAACCAGGAACGTTGTGTGCTGAGTTTTGTTTTCCCGAGCACAAGCTTTTGTCAGTACTAGGTAGGCCCTTGGCCCTTCGGGGCAGGCTGGCAGAAGGATTTCCACGAATATCAAGATGCCGCCCAGGGACAAGCTGCCACCTGTGCCAACTCGGGCTGCTTTGAGAGTGCCCATGGAGCTCTGCAAACAGAAACCAGGAACGTTGTGTGCTGAGTTTTGTTTCCCCGGGCAGAGCCCTTTGTCTGTACCAGATAGGCCCTTGTTCCTTAGGGGCCGTCTGCCTGCTGGATTTCCACGAATATCAAGATGCTATCCAGGGACAAGCTGCCACCTGTGGCAACTCGCGCTGCTTTGAGAGTGCCCATGGAGCTCTGCAAACAGAATCCAGGAACGTGGGGTGCTGAGTTTTGTTTTCCTGAGCAGAAGTATTTGTCAGTACTAGGTGGGCCCTTGGCCCTTCGGGGCCGGCTGCCCGCTGGATTTCCATGAATATCAAGATGCTGCTCAGAGACAAGCTGCCACCTGTGCCAACTCGGGCTGCTTTGAGAGTGCCCACGGAACTCTTCAAACTGAGACCAGGAACGTGGGGTGGTGGGTTTTGTTTCCACAGGTTGAAGCCTTTGTCAGTGCCATGTAGTCCCTCGGCCCTTAAGGGCAGGCTGGCAGCAGGATTTCCACGAATATCAAGATGCCGCCCAGGGACAAGCTGCCACCTGTGCCAACTCGGGCTGCTTTGACAGTGCCCATGGAGCTCTGCAAACAGACACCAGGAATGTGGTGTTATGGGTTTTGTTTTCCCGGGCAGAGCCCTTTGTCAGTACCAGGTAGCCCCTTGTTCCTCTAGGGGCAGGCTGTCAGCAGGATTTCCACGAATATCAAGATGCTGCCCAGGGACAAGCTGCCACCTGTGCCAACTTGAGCTGCTTTGAGAGTGCCCACGGAGCTCTGCAAACTGAGACCAGGAACGTGAGTTTGTGAATTTTTTTTCCCTGGGCAGAAGATTTTGTCAGTACCAGGTAGGGCCTTGTTCCTTCGGGGCCGGCTGCCCGCTGGATTTCCATGAATATCAAGATGCTGCCCAGGGACAAGCTGCCACCTGTGCCAACTCGGGCTGCTTTGAGAGTGCCCACGGAGCTCTGCAAACTGAGACCAGGAACGTCGGGTGGTGGGTTTGTTTCCACGGGCAGAGCCCTTTGTCAGTACCATGTCGGCCCTTGTTCCTTAGGGGCCGTCTGCCTGCTGGATTTTCACGAATATCAAGATGCCACCCAGGGACAAACAGCCACCTGTGGCAACACGGGCTGCTTTGAGAGTGCCCACGGAGCTCTGCAAACTGAGACCAGGAACGTGGGGTGGTGGGTTTTGTTTCCCCGGGCTGAAGCCTTTGTCACTGCCATGTAGTCTTTCGGCCCTTAAGGGCAGGCTGGCACCAGGATTTCCAGGAATATCAAGATGCCGCCCAGGGACAAGATGCCACCTGTGCCAACTCGGGCTGCTTTGAGAGTGCCCATGGAGCTCTGCAAACTGAGACCAGGAACGTGGGTTGGCGAATTTTGTTTCCCCGGGCAGAAGCCTTTGTCAGTTCCAGGTAGTCCCTTGGCCCTTCGGGGCAGGCTGGCAGAAGGATTTCCACGAATATCAAGATGTCGCGCAGGGACAAGCTGCCACCTGTGCCAACTCGGGCTGCTTTGAGAGTGCCCATGGAGCTCTGCAAACAGAAACCAGGAACGTTGTGTGCTGAGTTTGTTTTCCCGGGCAGAGCCCTTTGTCTGTACCAGGTAGGCTCTTGTTTCTTAGGGGCCATCTGTCTGCAGGATTTCCATGAATATCAAGATGCTGCTCAGGGACAAGCTGCCACCTGTGCCAACTCGTGCTGCTTTGAGAGTGCCCATGAAGCTCTGCAAACTGAGACCAGGAACGTGGGGTGGTGGGTTTTGTTTCCCCGGGCAGAAGCCTTTGTCAGTACCATGTAGGGCCTCGGCCCTTAAGGGCAGGCTGGCACAAGGATTTCCACGAATATCAAGATGCTATCCAGGGAAAAGCTGCCACCTGTGGCAACTCGGGCTGCTTTGAGAGTGCCCATGGAGCTCTGCAAACTGAGACCAGGACCGTGGGGTGCTGAGTTTTGTTTTCCCGAGCAGAAGCTTTTGTCAGTACTAGGTAGGCTCTCTGTCCTTCGGGGCCGGCTGCCCGCTGGATTTCTACGAATATCAAGATGCTGCCCAGGGACAAGCTGCCACCTGTGCCAACTCGGGCTGCTTTGAGAGTGCCCACAGAACTCTTCAAACTGAGACCAGGAACGTGGGGTGGTGGGTTTTGTTTCCACGGGCTGAAGCCTTTGTCATTGCCATGTAGTCTTTCGGGCCTTAAGGGCAGGCTGTCAGCAGGATTTCCACGAATATCAAGATGCTGCCCAGGGACAAGCTGCCACCTGTGCCAACTCGGGCTGCTTTGAGAGTGCCCACAGAACTCTTCAAACTTAGACCAGGAACGTGGGGTGGTGGGTTTTGTTTCCACGGGCTGAAGCCTTTGTCATTGCCATGTAGTCTTTCGGGCCTTAAGGGCAGGCTGGCACCAGGATTTCCACGAATATCAAGATGCTGCGCAGGGACAAGCAGCCACCTGTGCCAACTCGGGCTGCTTTGAGAGTGCCCATGGAGCTCTGCAAACTGAGACCAGGAACGTGGGTTGGCGAATTTTGTTTCCCCGGGCAAAAGCCTTTGTCAGTCCCAGGTAGGCCCTTGGCCCTTCGGGGCAGGCTGGCAGAAGGATTTCCACGAATATCAAGATGCCGCGCAGGGACAAGCTGCGACCTGTGCCAACTCGGGCTGCTTTGAGAGTGCCCATGGAGCTCTGCAAACAGAAACCAGGAATGTTGTGTGCTGAGTTTTTTTTTCCCGGGCAGAGCCTTTGTCTGTACCAGGTAGGCTCTTGTTCCTTAGGGGCCATCTGCCTGCAGGATTTCCAGGAATATCAAGATGCTGCCCAGGGACAAGCTGCCACCTGTGCCAACTCGGGCTGCTTTGAGAGTGCCCACGGAACTCTTCAAACTGAGACCAGGAACGTGGGGTGGTGGGTTTTGTTTTCACGGGCTGAAGCCTTTGTCAGTGCCATGTTGTCCCTCGGCCCTTAAAGGCAGGCTGGCAGCAGGATTTCCACGAATATCAAGATGCCGCCCAGGGACAAGCTGCCACCTGTGCCAACTCGGGCTGCTTTGAGAGTGCCCATGGAGCTCTGCAAACTGAGACCAGGAATGTGGATTGGCGAATTTTGTTTCCCCGGGCAGAAGCCTTTGTCCGTCCCAGGTAGGGCCTTGGCCCTTCTGGGCAGGCTGGCAGAAGGATTTCCACGAATATCAAGATGCCGCGCAGGGACAAGCTGCCACCTGTGCCAACTCGGGCTGCTTTGAGAGTGCCCATGGAGCTCTGCAAACAGAAACCTGGAACGTTGTGTGCTGAGTTTTGTTTCCCCGGGCACAGCCCTTTGTCTGTACCAGGTAGGCCCTTGTTCCTTAGGGGCCGTCTGCCTGCTGGATTTCCACGAATATCAAGATGCTATCCAGGGACAAGCAGCCACCTGTGCCAACTCGGGCTGCTTTGAGAGTGCCCATGAAGCTCTGCAAACTGAGACCAGGAACGTGGGGTTATGGGTTTGGTTTCCCCGGGCAGAAGCCTTTGTCAGTACCATGTAGGCCCTCGGCCCTTCGGGGCAGGTTGGCACAAGGATTTCCACGAATATCAAGATGCTGCGCAGGGACAAGCTGCCACCTGTGCCAACTCGCGCTGCTTTGAGAGTGCCCATGGAGCTCTGCAAACAGAAACCATGAACGTGCGGTTATCGGTTTTGTTTTCCCGGGCAAAGCCCTTTGTCTGTACCAGGTAGGCCCTTGTTCCTTCGGGGCAGGCTGTCAGCAGGATTTCCACGAATATCAAGATGCCGCTCAGGGACAAGCTGCCACCTGTGCCAACTCGCGCTGCTTTGAGAGTGCCCATGGAGCTCGGCAAACAGAAATCAGGAACGTTGGGTGCTGAGTTTTGTTTTCCCGGGAAGAGCCCTTTTTCAGTACCAGGTAGGCTCTTGTTCCATAGGGGCCGTCTGCCTGCTGGATTTCCCCGAATATCAAGATGCCGCCCAGGGACAAGCTGCCACCTGTGCCAACTCGGGCTGCTTTGAGAGTGCCCATGGAGCTCTGCAAACTGAGACCAGGAACGTGGGGTGGTGGGTTTTGTTTCCCCGGGCAGAGCCCTTTGTCAATACCATGTAGGCCCTCGGCCTTTCGGGTCGGGCTGGCACAAGGATTTCCACGAATATCAAGATGCCGCCCAGGGACAAGCTGCCACCTGTGCCAACTCGCGCTGCTTTGAGAGTGCTCATGGAGCTGTGCAAACTGAGACCAGGAACGTGGGGTGCTGAGTTTTGTTTTCCCGAGCAGAAGCTTTTGTCAGTACTAGGTAGGCCCTTGGCCCTTCGGGGCAGGCTGGCAGAAGGATTTCCACGAATATCAAGATGCCGCGCAGGGACAAGCTGCGACCTGTGCCAACTCGGGCTGCTTTGAGAGTGCCCATGGAGCTCTGCAAACAAAAACCAGGAACGTTGTGTGCTGAGTTTTGTTTCCCCGGGCAGAGCCCTTTGTCTGTACCAGGTAGGCCCTTGTTCCTTAGGGGCCGTCTGCCTGCTGGATTTCCACGAATATCAAGATGCTATCCAGGGACAAGCTGCCACCTGTGGCAACTCGCGCTGCTTTGAGAGTGCCCATGGAGCTCTGCAAACAGAATCCAGGAACGTGGGGTGCTGAGTTTTGTTTTCCTGAGCAGAAGTATTTGTCAGTACTAGGTGGGCCCTCGGCCCTTCGGGGCCGGCTGCCCGCTGGATTTCCATGAATATCAAGATGCTGCTCAGAGACAAGCTGCCACCTGTGCCAACTCGGGCTGCATTGAGATTGCCCATGGAGCTCTGCAAAGAGAAACCAGGACCGTGGGGTTCTGAGTTTTGTTTTCCCGAGCAGAAGTATTTGTCAGTACTAGGTGGGCCCTCAGCCCTTCGGGGCCGGCTGCCCGCTGGATTTCCACGGATATCAAGATGCTGCCCAGGGACAAGATGCCACCTGTGCCAACTCGGGCTGCTTTGAGAGTGCCCACGGAACTCTTCAAACTGAGACCAGGAACGTGGGGTGGTGGGTTTTGTATCCACGGGCAGAAGCCTTTGTCAGTGCCATGTAGTCCCTCGGCCCTTAAGGGCAGGCTGGCACCAGGATTTCCACGAATATCAAGATGCCGCCCAGGGACAAGCTGCCACCTGTGCCAACTGGGGCTGCTTTGAGAGTGCCCATGGAGCTCTGCAAACTGAGACCAGGAACGTGGATTGGCGAATTTTGTTTCCCCGGGCAGAAGCCTTTGTCCGTCCCAGGTAGGCCCTTGGCCCTTCGGGGCAGGCTGGCAGAAGGATTTCCACGAATGTCAAGATGCCGCGCAGGGACAAGCTGCCACCTGTGCCAACTCGGGCTGCTTTGAGAGTGCCCATGGAGCTCTGCAAACAGAAACCAGGAACGTTGTGTGCTGAGTTTTGTTTCCCCGGGCAGAACCCTTTGTCTGTACCAGGTAGGCCCTTGTTCCTTAGGGGCCATCTGCCTGCAGGATTTCCATGAATATCAAGATGCTGCCCAGGGACAAGCTGCCACCTGTGGCAACTCGGTCTGCTTTGAGTGTGCCCATGAAGCTCTGCAAACTGAGACCAGGAACGTGGGGTTATGGGTTTGGTTTCCCCGGGCAGAAGCCTTTGTCAGTACCATGTAGGCCCTCGGCCCTTCGGGGCAGGCTGGCAGCAGGATTTCCACGAATATCAAGATGCTGCGCAGGGACAAGCTGCCACCTGTGCCAACTCGCGCTGCTTTGAGAGTGCCCATGGAGCTCTGCAAACTGAGACCAGGAAAGTGGTGTTCTGAGTTTTGTTTTCCCGAGAAGATGCTTTTGTCAGTACTAGGTAGGCCCTCGGCCCTTCGGGCCGGCTGCCCGCTGGATTTCCATGAATATCAAGATGCTGCCCAGGGACAAGCTGCCACCTGTGCCAACTCGGGCTGCTTTGAGAGTGCCCACGGAACTCTTCAAACTGAGACCACGAACGTCGGGTGGTGGGTTTTGTTTTCACGGGCTGAAGCCTTTGTCAGTGCCATGTAGTCCCTCGGCCCTTAAGGGCAGGCTGGCAGCAGGATTTCCACGAATATCAAGATGCCGCCCAGGGACAAGCTGCCACCTGTGCCAACTCGGGCTGCATTGAGATTGCCCATGGAGCTCTGCAAAGAGAAACCAGGACCGTGGGGTTCTGAGTTTTGTTTTCCCGAGCAGAAGTATTTGTCAGTACTAGGTGGGCCCTCAGCCCTTCGGGGCCGGCTGCCCGCTGGATTTCCACGGATATCAAGATGCTGCCCAGGGACAAGCTGCCACCTGTGCCAACTCGGGCTGCTTTGAGAGTGCCCACGGAACTCTTCAAACTGAGACCAGGAACGTGGGGTGGTGGGTTTTGTTTTCCCGGGCAGAGCCCTTTGTCTGTACCAGGTATGCCCTTGTTCCTTAGGGGCAGGCTGTCAGCAGGATTTCCACGAATATCAAGATGCTGCCCAGGGACAAGCTGCCACCTGTGCCAACTCGGGCTGCTTTGAGAGTGCCCACGGAACTCTTCAAACTGAGACCAGGAACGTGGGGTGGTGGGTTTTGTATCCACGGGCAGAAGCCTTTGTCAGTGCCATGTAGTCCCTCGGCCCTTAAGGGCAGGCTGGCAGCAGGATTTCCACGAATATCAAGATGCCGCCCAGGGACAAGCTGCCACCTGTGCCAACTCGGGCTGCTTTGAGAGTGCCCATGGAGCTCTGCAAACTGAGACCAGGAACGTGGATTGGCGAATTTTGTTTTCCCGGGCAGAAGCCTTTGTCCGTCCCAGGTAGGCCCTTGGCCCTTCGGGGCAGGCTGGCAGAAGGATTTCCACGAATGTCAAGATGCCGCGCAGGGACAAGCTGCCACCTGTGCCAACTCGGGCTGCTTTGAGAGTGCCCATGGAGCTCTGCAAACAGAAACCAGGAACGTTGTGTGCTGAGTTTTGTTTCCCCGGGCAGAACCCTTTGTCTGTACCAGGTAGGCCCTTGTTCCTTAGGGGCCATCTGCCTGCAGGATTTCCATGAATATCAAGATGCTGCCCAGGGACAAGCTGCCACCTGTGGCAACTCGGTCTGCTTTGAGTGTGCCCATGAAGCTCTGCAAACTGAGACCAGGAACGTGGGGTTATGGGTTTGGTTTCCCCGGGCAGAAGCCTTTGTCAGTACCATGTAGGCCCTCGGCCCTTCGGGGCAGGCTTGCAGCAGGATTTCCACGAATATCAAGATGCTGCGCAGGGACAAGCTGCCACCTGTGCCAACTCGCGCTGCTTTGAGAGTGCCCATGGAGCTCTGCAAACTGAGACCAGGAAAGTGGTGTTCTGAGTTTTGTTTTCCCGAGAAGATGCTTTTGTCAGTACTAGGTAGGCCCTCGGCCCTTCGGGGCCGGCTGCCCGCTGGATTTCCATGAATATCAAGATGCTGCCCAGGGACAAGCTGCCACCTGTGCCAACTCGGGCTGCTTTGAGAGTGCCCACGGAACTCTTCAAACTGAGACCACGAACGTCGGGTGGTGGGTTTTGTTTTCACGGGCTGAAGCCTTTGTCAGTGCCATGTAGTCCCTCGGCCCTTAAGGGCAGGCTGTCAGCAGGATTTCCACGAATATCAAGATGCCGCCCAGGGACAAGCTGCCACCTGTGCCAACTCGGGCTGCATTGAGATTGCCCATGGAGCTCTGCAAAGAGAAACCAGGACCGTGGGGTTCTGAGTTTTGTTTTCCCGAGCAGAAGTATTTGTCAGTACTAGGTGGGCCCTCAGCCCTTCGGGGCCGGCTGCCCGCTGGATTTCCACGGATATCAAGATGCTGCCCAGGGACAAGCTGCCACCTGTGCCAACTCGGGCTGCTTTGAGAGTGCCCACGGAACTCTTCAAACTGAGACCAGGAACGTGGGGTGGTGGGTTTTGTTTTCCCGGGCAGAGCCCTTTGTCTGTACCAGGTATGCCCTTGTTCCTTAGGGGCAGGCTGTCAGCAGGATTTCCACGAATATCAAGATGCTGCCCAGGGACAAGCTGCCACCTGTGCCAACTCGGGCTGCTTTGAGAGTGCCCATGGAGCTCTGCAAACTGAGACCAGGAACGTGAGTTTGTGAATTTTTTTTCCCTGGGCAGAAGATTTTGTCAGTACCAGGTAGGGCCTTGTTCCTTCGGGGCCGGCTGCCCGCTGGATTTCCATGAATATCAAGATGCTGCCCAGGGACAAGCTGCCACCTGTGGCAACTCGGGCTGCTTTGAGAGTGCCCACGGAGCTCTGCAAACTGAGACCAGGAACGTGGGGTGGTGTGTTTTGTTTCCCCGGGCAGGGCCCTTTGTCAGTACCATATAGGCCCTCAGCCCTTAAGGGCAGGCTGGCACAAGGATTTCCACGAATATCAAGATGCCGCGCAGGGACAAGCTGCCACCTGTGCCAACTCGGGCTGCTTTGAGATTGCCCATGGAGCTCTGCAAACTGAGACCAGGACCGTGGGGTGCTGAGTTTTGTTTTCCCGAGCAGAAGCTTTTGTCAGTACTAGGTAGGCCCTTGGCCCTTCGGGGCCGGCTGCCCGCTGGATTTCCATGAATATCAAGATGCTGCCCAGGGACAGGCTGCCACCTGTGCCAACTCGGGCTGCTTTGAGAGTGCCCACGGAACTCTTCAAACTGAGACCAGGAACGTGGGGTGGTGGGTTTTGTTTCCACGGGCTGAAGCCTTTGTCACTGCCATGTAGTCTTTCGGCCTTTAAGGGTAGGCTGTCAGCAGGATTTCCACGAATATCAAGATGCCGCCCAGGGACAAGCTGCCACCTGTGCCAACTCGGGCTGCTTTGAGAGTGCCCATGGAGCTCTGCAAACAGAAACCAGGAACGTGGTGTTTTGGGTTTTGTTTTCCCGGGCAGAGCCCTTTGTCTGTACCAGGTATGCCCTTGTTCCTTAGGGGCCATCTGCCTGCAGGATTTCCATGAATATCAAGATGCTGCCCAGGGACAAGCTGCCACCTGTGCCAACTCGGTCTGCTTTGAGTGTGCCCATGAAGCTCTGCAAACTGAGACCAGGAACGTGGGGTTATGGGTTTGGTTTCCCCGGGCAGAAGCCTTTGTCAGTACCATGTAGGCCCTCGGCCCTTCGGGGCAGGCTGGCACAAGGATTTCCACGAATATCAAGATGCTGCGCAGGGACAAGCTGCCACCTGTGCCAACTCGCACTGCTTTGAGAGTGCCCATGGAGCTCTGCAAACTGAGACCAGGAAAGTGGTGTTCTGAGTTTTGTTTTCCCGAGAAGATGCTTTTGTCAGTACTAGGTAGGCCCTCGGCCCTTCGGGGCAGGCTGTCAGCAGGATTTCCATGAATATCAAGATGCTGCCCAGGGACAAGCTGCCACCTGTGCCAACTCGGGCTGCTTTGAGAGTGCCCACGGAACTCTTCAAACTGAGACCACGAACGTCGGGTGGTGGGTTTTGTTTTCACGGGCTGAAGCCTTTGTCAGTGCCATGTAGTCCCTCGGCCCTTAAGGGCAGGCTGTCAGCAGGATTTCCACGAATATCAAGATGCCGCCCAGGGACAAGCTGCCACCTGTGCCAACTCGGGCTGCATTGAGATTGCCCATGGAGCTCTGCAAAGAGAAACCAGGACCGTGGGGTTCTGAGTTTTGTTTTCCCGAGCAGAAGTATTTGTCAGTACTAGGTGGGCCCTCAGCCCTTCGGGGCCGGCTGCCCGCTGGATTTCCACGGATATCAAGATGCTGCCCAGGGACAAGCTGCCACCTGTGCCAACTCGGGCTGCTTTGAGAGTGCCCACGGAACTCTTCAAACTGAGACCAGGAACGTGGGGTGGTGGGTTTTGTTTCCACGGGCAGAAGCCTTTGTCAGTACCAGGTAGGCCCTTGTTCCTTGGGGGTTGTCTGCCTGCTGGATTTCCACGAATATCAAGATGCCGCCCAGGGACAAGCTGCCACCTGTGGCAACTCGGGCTGCTTTGAGAGTGCCCATGAAGCTCTTCAAACTGAGACCAGGAACGTGGGTTGGCGAATTTTGTTTCCATGGGCAGAAGCCTTTGTAAGTCCATGGTAGGCCCTCGGCCCTTCGGGGCAGGCTGGCAGAAGGATTTCCACGAATATCAAGATGCCGCGCAGGGACAAGCTGCCACCTGTGGCAACTCGCGCTGCTTTGAGAGGGCCCACGGAGCTCTGCAAACTGAGAGCAGGAACGTGAGTTTGTGAATTTTTTTTCCCTGGGCAGAAGATTTTGTCAGTATCAGATAGGGCCTTGTTCCTTCGGGGCCGGCTGCGCGCTGGATTTCCATGAATACCAAGATGCTGCCCAGGGACAAGCTGCCACCTGTGGCAACTCGGGCTGCTTTGAGAGTGCCGACGGAGCTCTGCAAACAGAAACCAGGAACGTGGGGGGGTGGGTTTTGTTTCCACGGGCAGAGCCCTTTGTCAGTACCAGGTAGGCCCTCGGCCCTTAAGGGCAGGCTGGCACAAGGATTTCCACGAATATCAAGATGCCGCCCAGGGACAAGCTGCCACCTGTGGCAACTCGCGCTGCTTTGAGAGTGCCCATGGAGCTCTGCAAACAGAAACCAGGAACGTTGTGTGCTGAGTTTTGTTTTCCCGAGCACAAGCTTTTGTCAGTACTAGGTAGGCCCTTGGCCCTTCGGGGCAGGCTGGCAGAAGGATTTCCACGAATATCAAGATGCCGCCCAGGGACAAGCTGCCACCTGTGCCAACTCGGGCTGCTTTGAGAGTGCCCATGGAGCTCTGCAAACAGAAACCAGGAACGTTGTGTGCTGAGTTTTGTTTCCCCGGGCAGAGCCCTTTGTCTGTACCAGATAGGCCCTTGTTCCTTAGGGGCCGTCTGCCTGCTGGATTTCCACGAATATCAAGATGCTATCCAGGGACAAGCTGCCACCTGTGGCAACTCGCGCTGCTTTGAGAGTGCCCATGGAGCTCTGCAAACAGAATCCAGGAACGTGGGGTGCTGAGTTTTGTTTTCCTGAGCAGAAGTATTTGTCAGTACTAGGTGGGCCCTTGGCCCTTCGGGGCCGGCTGCCCGCTGGATTTCCATGAATATCAAGATGCTGCTCAGAGACAAGCTGCCACCTGTGCCAACTCGGGCTGCTTTGAGAGTGCCCACGGAACTCTTCAAACTGAGACCAGGAACGTGGGGTGGTGGGTTTTGTTTCCACAGGTTGAAGCCTTTGTCAGTGCCATGTAGTCCCTCGGCCCTTAAGGGCAGGCTGGCAGCAGGATTTCCACGAATATCAAGATGCCGCCCAGGGACAAGCTGCCACCTGTGCCAACTCGGGCTGCTTTGACAGTGCCCATGGAGCTCTGCAAACAGACACCAGGAATGTGGTGTTATGGGTTTTGTTTTCCCGGGCAGAGCCCTTTGTCAGTACCAGGTAGCCCCTTGTTCCTCTAGGGGCAGGCTGTCAGCAGGATTTCCACGAATATCAAGATGCTGCCCAGGGACAAGCTGCCACCTGTGCCAACTTGAGCTGCTTTGAGAGTGCCCACGGAGCTCTGCAAACTGAGACCAGGAACGTGAGTTTGTGAATTTTTTTTCCCTGGGCAGAAGATTTTGTCAGTACCAGGTAGGGCCTTGTTCCTTCGGGGCCGGCTGCCCGCTGGATTTCCATGAATATCAAGATGCTGCCCAGGGACAAGCTGCCACCTGTGCCAACTCGGGCTGCTTTGAGAGTGCCCACGGAGCTCTGCAAACTGAGACCAGGAACGTCGGGTGGTGGGTTTGTTTCCACGGGCAGAGCCCTTTGTCAGTACCATGTCGGCCCTTGTTCCTTAGGGGCCGTCTGCCTGCTGGATTTTCACGAATATCAAGATGCCACCCAGGGACAAACAGCCACCTGTGGCAACACGGGCTGCTTTGAGAGTGCCCACGGAGCTCTGCAAACTGAGACCAGGAACGTGGGGTGGTGGGTTTTGTTTCCCCGGGCTGAAGCCTTTGTCACTGCCATGTAGTCTTTCGGCCCTTAAGGGCAGGCTGGCACCAGGATTTCCAGGAATATCAAGATGCCGCCCAGGGACAAGATGCCACCTGTGCCAACTCGGGCTGCTTTGAGAGTGCCCATGGAGCTCTGCAAACTGAGACCAGGAACGTGGGTTGGCGAATTTTGTTTCCCCGGGCAGAAGCCTTTGTCAGTTCCAGGTAGTCCCTTGGCCCTTCGGGGCAGGCTGGCAGAAGGATTTCCACGAATATCAAGATGTCGCGCAGGGACAAGCTGCCACCTGTGCCAACTCGGGCTGCTTTGAGAGTGCCCATGGAGCTCTGCAAACAGAAACCAGGAACGTTGTGTGCTGAGTTTGTTTTCCCGGGCAGAGCCCTTTGTCTGTACCAGGTAGGCTCTTGTTTCTTAGGGGCCATCTGTCTGCAGGATTTCCATGAATATCAAGATGCTGCTCAGGGACAAGCTGCCACCTGTGCCAACTCGTGCTGCTTTGAGAGTGCCCATGAAGCTCTGCAAACTGAGACCAGGAACGTGGGGTGGTGGGTTTTGTTTCCCCGGGCAGAAGCCTTTGTCAGTACCATGTAGGGCCTCGGCCCTTAAGGGCAGGCTGGCACAAGGATTTCCACGAATATCAAGATGCTATCCAGGGAAAAGCTGCCACCTGTGGCAACTCGGGCTGCTTTGAGAGTGCCCATGGAGCTCTGCAAACTGAGACCAGGACCGTGGGGTGCTGAGTTTTGTTTTCCCGAGCAGAAGCTTTTGTCAGTACTAGGTAGGCTCTCTGTCCTTCGGGGCCGGCTGCCCGCTGGATTTCTACGAATATCAAGATGCTGCCCAGGGACAAGCTGCCACCTGTGCCAACTCGGGCTGCTTTGAGAGTGCCCACAGAACTCTTCAAACTGAGACCAGGAACGTGGGGTGGTGGGTTTTGTTTCCACGGGCTGAAGCCTTTGTCATTGCCATGTAGTCTTTCGGGCCTTAAGGGCAGGCTGTCAGCAGGATTTCCACGAATATCAAGATGCTGCCCAGGGACAAGCTGCCACCTGTGCCAACTCGGGCTGCTTTGAGAGTGCCCACAGAACTCTTCAAACTTAGACCAGGAACGTGGGGTGGTGGGTTTTGTTTCCACGGGCTGAAGCCTTTGTCATTGCCATGTAGTCTTTCGGGCCTTAAGGGCAGGCTGGCACCAGGATTTCCACGAATATCAAGATGCTGCGCAGGGACAAGCAGCCACCTGTGCCAACTCGGGCTGCTTTGAGAGTGCCCATGGAGCTCTGCAAACTGAGACCAGGAACGTGGGTTGGCGAATTTTGTTTCCCCGGGCAAAAGCCTTTGTCAGTCCCAGGTAGGCCCTTGGCCCTTCGGGGCAGGCTGGCAGAAGGATTTCCACGAATATCAAGATGCCGCGCAGGGACAAGCTGCGACCTGTGCCAACTCGGGCTGCTTTGAGAGTGCCCATGGAGCTCTGCAAACAGAAACCAGGAATGTTGTGTGCTGAGTTTTTTTTTCCCGGGCAGAGCCTTTGTCTGTACCAGGTAGGCTCTTGTTCCTTAGGGGCCATCTGCCTGCAGGATTTCCAGGAATATCAAGATGCTGCCCAGGGACAAGCTGCCACCTGTGCCAACTCGGGCTGCTTTGAGAGTGCCCACGGAACTCTTCAAACTGAGACCAGGAACGTGGGGTGGTGGGTTTTGTTTTCACGGGCTGAAGCCTTTGTCAGTGCCATGTAGTCCCTCGGCCCTTAAAGGCAGGCTGGCAGCAGGATTTCCACGAATATCAAGATGCCGCCCAGGGACAAGCTGCCACCTGTGCCAACTCGGGCTGCTTTGAGAGTGCCCATGGAGCTCTGCAAACTGAGACCAGGAATGTGGATTGGCGAATTTTGTTTCCCCGGGCAGAAGCCTTTGTCCGTCCCAGGTAGGGCCTTGGCCCTTCTGGGCAGGCTGGCAGAAGGATTTCCACGAATATCAAGATGCCGCGCAGGGACAAGCTGCCACCTGTGCCAACTCGGGCTGCTTTGAGAGTGCCCATGGAGCTCTGCAAACAGAAACCTGGAACGTTGTGTGCTGAGTTTTGTTTCCCCGGGCACAGCCCTTTGTCTGTACCAGGTAGGCCCTTGTTCCTTAGGGGCCGTCTGCCTGCTGGATTTCCACGAATATCAAGATGCTATCCAGGGACAAGCAGCCACCTGTGCCAACTCGGGCTGCTTTGAGAGTGCCCATGAAGCTCTGCAAACTGAGACCAGGAACGTGGGGTTATGGGTTTGGTTTCCCCGGGCAGAAGCCTTTGTCAGTACCATGTAGGCCCTCGGCCCTTCGGGGCAGGTTGGCACAAGGATTTCCACGAATATCAAGATGCTGCGCAGGGACAAGCTGCCACCTGTGCCAACTCGCGCTGCTTTGAGAGTGCCCATGGAGCTCTGCAAACAGAAACCATGAACGTGCGGTTATCGGTTTTGTTTTCCCGGGCAAAGCCCTTTGTCTGTACCAGGTAGGCCCTTGTTCCTTCGGGGCAGGCTGTCAGCAGGATTTCCACGAATATCAAGATGCCGCTCAGGGACAAGCTGCCACCTGTGCCAACTCGCGCTGCTTTGAGAGTGCCCATGGAGCTCGGCAAACAGAAATCAGGAACGTTGGGTGCTGAGTTTTGTTTTCCCGGGAAGAGCCCTTTTTCAGTACCAGGTAGGCTCTTGTTCCATAGGGGCCGTCTGCCTGCTGGATTTCCCCGAATATCAAGATGCCGCCCAGGGACAAGCTGCCACCTGTGCCAACTCGGGCTGCTTTGAGAGTGCCCATGGAGCTCTGCAAACTGAGACCAGGAACGTGGGGTGGTGGGTTTTGTTTCCCCGGGCAGAGCCCTTTGTCAATACCATGTAGGCCCTCGGCCTTTCGGGTCGGGCTGGCACAAGGATTTCCACGAATATCAAGATGCCGCCCAGGGACAAGCTGCCACCTGTGCCAACTCGCGCTGCTTTGAGAGTGCTCATGGAGCTGTGCAAACTGAGACCAGGAACGTGGGGTGCTGAGTTTTGTTTTCCCGAGCAGAAGCTTTTGTCAGTACTAGGTAGGCCCTTGGCCCTTCGGGGCAGGCTGGCAGAAGGATTTCCACGAATATCAAGATGCCGCGCAGGGACAAGCTGCGACCTGTGCCAACTCGGGCTGCTTTGAGAGTGCCCATGGAGCTCTGCAAACAAAAACCAGGAACGTTGTGTGCTGAGTTTTGTTTCCCCGGGCAGAGCCCTTTGTCTGTACCAGGTAGGCCCTTGTTCCTTAGGGGCCGTCTGCCTGCTGGATTTCCACGAATATCAAGATGCTATCCAGGGACAAGCTGCCACCTGTGGCAACTCGCGCTGCTTTGAGAGTGCCCATGGAGCTCTGCAAACAGAATCCAGGAACGTGGGGTGCTGAGTTTTGTTTTCCTGAGCAGAAGTATTTGTCAGTACTAGGTGGGCCCTCGGCCCTTCGGGGCCGGCTGCCCGCTGGATTTCCATGAATATCAAGATGCTGCTCAGAGACAAGCTGCCACCTGTGCCAACTCGGGCTGCATTGAGATTGCCCATGGAGCTCTGCAAAGAGAAACCAGGACCGTGGGGTTCTGAGTTTTGTTTTCCCGAGCAGAAGTATTTGTCAGTACTAGGTGGGCCCTCAGCCCTTCGGGGCCGGCTGCCCGCTGGATTTCCACGGATATCAAGATGCTGCCCAGGGACAAGCTGCCACCTGTGCCAACTCGGGCTGCTTTGAGAGTGCCCACGGAACTCTTCAAACTGAGACCAGGAACGTGGGGTGGTGGGTTTTGTTTTCCCGGGCAGAGCCCTTTGTCCGTGCCATGTAGTCCCTCGGCCCTTAAGGGCAGGCTGGCACCAGGATTTCCACGAATATCAAGATGCCGCCCAGGGACAAGCTGCCACCTGTGCCAACTCGGGCTGCTTTGAGAGTGCCCATGGAGCTCTGCAAACTGAGACCAGGAACGTGGATTGGCGAATTTTGTTTCCCCGGGCAGAAGCCTTTGTCCGTCCCAGGTAGGCCCTTGGCCCTTCGGGGCAGGCTGGCAGAAGGATTTCCACGAATGTCAAGATGCCGCGCAGGGACAAGCTGCCACCTGTGCCAACTCGGGCTGCTTTGAGAGTGCCCATGGAGCTCTGCAAACAGAAACCAGGAACGTTGTGTGCTGAGTTTTGTTTCCCCGGGCAGAACCCTTTGTCTGTACCAGGTAGGCCCTTGTTCCTTAGGGGCCATCTGCCTGCAGGATTTCCATGAATATCAAGATGCTGCCCAGGGACAAGCTGCCACCTGTGGCAACTCGGTCTGCTTTGAGTGTGCCCATGAAGCTCTGCAAACTGAGACCAGGAACGTGGGGTTATGGGTTTGGTTTCTGCGGGCAGAAGCCTTTGTCAGTACCATGTAGGCCCTCGGCCCTTCGGGGCAGGCTGGCAGCAGGATTTCCACGAATATCAAGATGCTGCGCAGGGACAAGCTGCCACCTGTGCCAACTCGCGCTGCTTTGAGAGTGCCCATGGAGCTCTGCAAACTGAGACCAGGAAAGTGGTGTTCTGAGTTTTGTTTTCCCGAGAAGATGCTTTTGTCAGTACTAGGTAGGCCCTCGGCCCTTCGGGGCCGGCTGCCCGCTGGATTTCCATGAATATCAAGATGCTGCCCAGGGACAAGCTGCCACCTGTGCCAACTCGGGCTGCTTTGAGAGTGCCCACGGAACTCTTCAAACTGAGACCACGAACGTCGGGTGGTGGGTTTTGTTTTCACGGGCTGAAGCCTTTGTCAGTGCCATGTAGCCCCTCGGCCCTTAAGGGCAGGCTGTCAGCAGGATTTCCACGAATATCAAGATGCCGCCCAGGGACAAGCTGCCACCTGTGCCAACTCGGGCTGCATTGAGATTGCCCATGGAGCTCTGCAAAGAGAAACCAGGACCGTGGGGTTCTGAGTTTTGTTTTCCCGAGCAGAAGTATTTGTCAGTACTAGGTGGGCCCTCAGCCCTTCGGGGCCGGCTGCCCGCTGGATTTCCACGGATATCAAGATGCTGCCCAGGGACAAGCTGCCACCTGTGCCAACTCGGGCTGCTTTGAGAGTGCCCACGGAACTCTTCAAACTGAGACCAGGAACGTGGGGTGGTGGGTTTTGTTTCCACGGGCTGAAGCCTTTGTCAGTACCAGGTAGTCCCTCGGCCTTTAAGGGCAGGCTGGCAGCAGGATTTCCACGAATATCAAGATGCTGCGCAGGGACAAGCTGCCACCTGTGCCAACTCGGGCTGCTTTGAGAGTGCCCATGGAGCTCTGCAAACAGAACCCAGGAACGTGGTGTTTTGGGTTTTGTTTTCCCGGGCAGAGCCCTTTGTCTGTACCAGGTATGCCCTTGTTCCTTAGGGGCAGGCTGTCAGCAGGATTTCCACGAATATCAAGATGCTGCGCAGGGACAAGCTGCCACCTGTGCCAACTCGGGCTGCTTTGAGAGTGCCCATGGAGCTCTGCAAACTGAGACCAGGAACGTGAGTTTGTGAATTTTTTTTCCCTGGGCAGAAGATTTTGTCAGTACCAGGTAGGGCCTTGTTCCTTCGGGGCCGGCTGCCCGCTGGATTTCCATGAATATCAAGATGCTGCCCAGGGACAAGCTGCCACCTGTGCCAACTCGGGCTGCTTTGAGAGTGCCCACGGAGCTCTGCAAACTGAGACCAGGAACGTGGGGTGGTGGGTTTTGTTTCCCCGGGCAGAGCCCTTTGTCAATACCATGTAGGCCCTCGGCCTTTCGGGTCGGGCTGGCACAAGGATTTCCACGAATATCAAGATGCCGCCCACGGACAAGCTGCCACCTGTGCCAACTCGCGCTGCTTTGAGAGTGCTCATGGAGCTGTGCAAACTGAGACCAGGAACGTGGGGTGCTGAGTTTTGTTTTCCCGAGTAGAAGCTTTTGTCAGTACTAGGTAGGCCCTTGGCCCTTCGGGGCAGGCTGGCAGAAGGATTTCCACGAATATCAAGATGCCGCGCAGGGACAAGCTGCGACCTGTGCCAACTCGGGCTGCTTTGAGAGTGCCCATGGAGCTCTGCAAACAAAAACCAGGAACGTTGTGTGCTGAGTTTTGTTTCCCCGGGCAGAGCCCTTTGTCTGTACCAGGTAGGCCCTTGTTCCTTAGGGGCCGTCTGCCTGCTGGATTTCCACGAATATCAAGATGCTATCCAGGGACAAGCTGCCACCTGTGGCAACTCGCGCTGCTTTGAGAGTGCCCATGGAGCTCTGCAAACAGAATCCAGGAACGTGGGGTGCTGAGTTTTGTTTTCCTGAGCAGAAGTATTTGTCAGTACTAGGTGGGCCCTCGGCCCTTCGGGGCCGGCTGCCCGCTGGATTTCCATGAATATCAAGATGCTGCTCAGAGACAAGCTGCCACCTGTGCCAACTCGGGCTGCATTGAGATTGCCCATGGAGCTCTGCAAAGAGAAACCAGGACCGTGGGGTTCTGAGTTTTGTTTTCCCGAGCAGAAGTATTTGTCAGTACTAGGTGGGCCCTCAGCCCTTCGGGGCCGGCTGCCCGCTGGATTTCCACGGATATCAAGATGCTGCCCAGGGACAAGCTGCCACCTGTGCCAACTCGGGCTGCTTTGAGAGTGCCCACGGAACTCTTCAAACTGAGACCAGGAACGTGGGGTGGTGGGTTTTGTATCCACGGGCAGAAGCCTTTGTCAGTGCCATGTAGTCCCTCGGCCCTTAAGGGCAGGCTGGCACCAGGATTTCCACGAATATCAAGATGCCGCCCAGGGACAAGCTGCCACCTGTGCCAACTCGGGCTGCTTTGAGAGTGCCCATGGAGCTCTGCAAACTGAGACCAGGAACGTGGATTGGCGAATTTTGTTTCCCCGGGCAGAAGCCTTTGTCCGTCCCAGGTAGGCCCTTGGCCCTTCGGGGCAGGCTGGCAGAAGGATTTCCACGAATGTCAAGATGCCGCGCAGGGACAAGCTGCCACCTGTGCCAACTCGGGCTGCTTTGAGAGTGCCCATGGAGCTCTGCAAACAGAAACCAGGAACGTTGTGTGCTGAGTTTTGTTTCCCCGGGCAGAACCCTTTGTCTGTACCAGGTAGGCCCTTGTTCCTTAGGGGCCATCTGCCTGCAGGATTTCCATGAATATCAAGATGCTGCCCAGGGACAAGCTGCCACCTGTGGCAACTCGGTCTGCTTTGAGTGTGCCCATGAAGCTCTGCAAACTGAGACCAGGAACGTGGGGTTATGGGTTTGGTTTCTGCGGGCAGAAGCCTTTGTCAGTACCATGTAGGCCCTCGGCCCTTCGGGGCAGGCTGGCAGCAGGATTTCCACGAATATCAAGATGCTGCGCAGGGACAAGCTGCCACCTGTGCCAACTCGCGCTGCTTTGAGAGTGCCCATGGAGCTCTGCAAACTGAGACCAGGAAAGTGGTGTTCTGAGTTTTGTTTTCCCGAGAAGATGCTTTTGTCAGTACTAGGTAGGCCCTCGGCCCTTCGGGGCCGGCTGCCCGCTGGATTTCCATGAATATCAAGATGCTGCCCAGGGACAAGCTGCCACCTGTGCCAACTCGGGCTGCTTTGAGAGTGCCCACGGAACTCTTCAAACTGAGACCACGAACGTCGGGTGGTGGGTTTTGTTTTCACGGGCTGAAGCCTTTGTCAGTGCCATGTAGTCCCTCGGCCCTTAAGGGCAGGCTGTCAGCAGGATTTCCACGAATATCAAGATGCCGCCCAGGGACAAGCTGCCACCTGTGCCAACTCGGGCTGCATTGAGATTGCCCATGGAGCTCTGCAAAGAGAAACCAGGACCGTGGGGTTCTGAGTTTTGTTTTCCCGAGCAGAAGTATTTGTCAGTACTAGGTGGGCCCTCAGCCCTTCGGGGCCGGCTGCCCGCTGGATTTCCACGGATATCAAGATGCTGCCCAGGGACAAGCTGCCACCTGTGCCAACTCGGGCTGCTTTGAGAGTGCCCACGGAACTCTTCAAACTGAGACCAGGAACGTGGGGTGGTGGGTTTTGTTTCCACGGGCTGAAGCCTTTGTCAGTACCAGGTAGTCCCTCGGCCTTTAAGGGCAGGCTGGCAGCAGGATTTCCACGAATATCAAGATGCTGCGCAGGGACAAGCTGCCACCTGTGCCAACTCGGGCTGCTTTGAGAGTGCCCATGGAGCTCTGCAAACAGAACCCAGGAACGTGGTGTTTTGGGTTTTGTTTTCCCGGGCAGAGCCCTTTGTCTGTACCAGGTATGCCCTTGTTCCTTAGGGGCAGGCTGTCAGCAGGATTTCCACGAATATCAAGATGCTGCCCAGGGACAAGCTGCCACCTGTGCCAACTCGGGCTGCTTTGAGAGTGCCCATGGAGCTCTGCAAACTGAGACCAGGAACGTGAGTTTGTGAATTTTTTTTCCCTGGGCAGAAGATTTTGTCAGTACCAGGTAGGGCCTTGTTCCTTCGGGGCCGGCTGCCCGCTGGATTTCCATGAATATCAAGATGCTGCCCAGGGACAAGCTGCCACCTGTGGCAACTCGGGCTGCTTTGAGAGTGCCCACGGAGCTCTGCAAACTGAGACCAGGAACGTGGGGTGGTGTGTTTTGTTTCCCCGGGCAGGGCCCTTTGTCAGTACCATATAGGCCCTCGGCCCTTAAGGGCAGGCTGGCACAAGGATTTCCACGAATATCAAGATGCCGCGCAGGGACAAGCTGCCACCTGTGGCAACTCGGGCTGTCTTGAGATTGCCCATGGAGCTCTGCAAACTGAGACCAGGACCGTGGGGTGCTGAGTTTTGTTTTCCCGAGCAGAAGCTTTTGTCAGTACTAGGTAGGCCCTTGGCCCTTCGGGGCCGGCTGCCCGCTGGATTTCCATGAATATCAAGATGCTGCCCAGGGACAGGCTGCCACCTGTGCCAACTCGGGCTGCTTTGAGAGTGCCCACGGAACTCTTCAAACTGAGACCAGGAACGTGGGGTGGTGGGTTTTGTTTCCACGGGCTGAAGCCTTTGTCAGTGCCATGTAGTCTTTCGGCCTTTAAGGGCAGGCTGTCAGCAGGATTTCCACGAATATCAAGATGCCGCCCAGGGACAAGCTGCCACCTGTGCCAACTCGGGCTGCTTTGAGAGTGCCCATGGAGCTCTGCAAACAGAAACCAGGAACGTGGTGTTTTGGGTTTTGTTTTCCCGGACAGAGCCCTTTGTCTGTACCAGGTATGCCCTTGTTCCTTAGGGGCCATCTGCCTGCAGGATTTCCATGAATATCAAGATGCTGCCCAGGGACAAGCTGCCACCTGTGGCAACTCGGTCTGCTTTGAGTGTGCCCATGAAGCTCTGCAAACTGAGACCAGGAACGTGGGGTTATGGGTTTGGTTTCCCCGGGCAGAAGCCTTTGTCAGTACCATGTAGGCCCTCGGCCCTTCGGGGCAGGCTGGCAGCAGGATTTCCACGAATATCAAGATGCTGCGCAGGGACAAGCTGCCACCTGTGCCAACTCGCACTGCTTTGAGAGTGCCCATGGAGCTCTGCAAACTGAGACCAGGAAAGTGGTGTTCTGAGTTTTGTTTTCCCGAGAAGATGCTTTTGTCAGTACTAGGTAGGCCCTCGGCCCTTCGGGGCCGGCTGCCCGCTGGATTTCCATGAATATCAAGATGCTGCCCAGGGACAAGCTGCCACCTGTGCCAACTCGGGCTGCTTTGAGAGTGCCCACGGAACTCTTCAAACTGAGACCACGAACGTCGGGTGGTGGGTTTTGTTTTCACGGGCTGAAGCCTTTGTCAGTGCCATGTAGTCCCTCGGCCCTTAAGGGCAGGCTGTCAGCAGGATTTCCACGAATATCAAGATGCCGCCCAGGGACAAGCTGCCACCTGTGCCAACTCGGGCTGCATTGAGATTGCCCATGGAGCTCTGCAAAGAGAAACCAGGACCGTGGGGTTCTGAGTTTTGTTTTCCCGAGCAGAAGTATTTGTCAGTACTAGGTGGGCCCTCAGCCCTTCGGGGCCGGCTGCCCGCTGGATTTCCACGGATATCAAGATGCTGCCCAGGGACAAGCTGCAACCTGTGCCAACTCGGGCTGCTTTGAGAGTGCCCACGGAACTCTTCAAACTGAGACCAGGAACGTGGGGTGGTGGGTTTTGTTTCCACGGGCAGAAGCCTTTGTCAGTACCAGGTAGGCCCTTGTTCCTTGGGGGTTGTCTGCCTGCTGGATTTCCACGAATATCAAGATGCCGCCCAGGGACAAGCTGCCACCTGTGGCAACTCGGGCTGCTTTGAGAGTGCCCATGAAGCTCTTCAAACTGAGACCAGGAACGTGGGTTGGCGAATTTTGTTTCCATGGGCAGAAGCCTTTGTAAGTCCATGGTAGGCCCTCGGCCCTTCGGGGCAGGCTGGCAGAAGGATTTCCACGAATATCAAGATGCCGCGCAGGGACAAGCTGCCACCTGTGGCAACTCGCGCTGCTTTGAGAGGGCCCACGGAGCTCTGCAAACTGAGAGCAGGAACTTGAGTTTGTGAATTTTTTTTCCCTGGGCAGAAGATTTTGTCAGTATCAGATAGGGCCTTGTTCCTTCGGGGCCGGCTGCGCGCTGGATTTCCATGAATACCAAGATGCTGCCCAGGGACAAGCTGCCACCTGTGGCAACTCGGGCTGCTTTGAGAGTGCCGACGGAGCTCTGCAAACAGAAACCAGGAACGTGGGGGGGTGGGTTTTGTTTCCACGGGCAGAGCCCTTTGTCAGTACCAGGTAGGCCCTCGGCCCTTAAGGGCAGGCTGGCACAAGGATTTCCACGAATATCAAGATGCCGCCCAGGGACAAGCTGCCACCTGTGGCAACTCGCGCTGCTTTGAGAGTGCCCATGGAGCTCTGCAAACTGAGACCAGGAACGTGGGGTGCTGAGTTTTGTTTTCCCGAGCAGAAGCTTTTGTCAGTACTAGGTAGGCCCTTGGCCCTTCGGGGCAGGCTGGCAGAAGGATTTCCACGAATATCAAGATGCCGCCCAGGGACAAGCTGCCACCTGTGGCAACTCGTGCTGCTTTGAGAGTGCCCATGGAGCTCTGCAAACAGAAACCAGGAACGTTGTGTGCTGAGTTTTGTTTCCCCGGGCAGAAGCCTTTGTCTGTACCAGATAGGCCCTTGTTCCTTAGGGGCCGTCTGCCTGCTGGATTTCCACGAATATCAAGATGCTATCCAGGGACAAGCTGCCACCTGTGGCAACTCGCGCTGCTTTGAGAGTGCCCATGGAGCTCTGCAAACAGAATCCAGGAACGTGGGGTGCTGAGTTTTGTTTTCCTGAGCAGAAGTATTTGTCAGTACTAGGTGGGCCCTCGGCCCTTCGGGGCTGGCTGCCCGCTGGATTTCCATGAATATCAAGATGCTGCCCAGGGACAAGCTGCCACCTGTGCCAACTCGGGCTGCTTTGAGAGTGCCCACGGAACTCTTCAAACTGAGACCAGGAACGTGGGGTGGTGGGTTTTGTTTCCACAGGTTGAAGCCTTTGTCAGTGCCATGTAGTCCCTCGGCCCTTAAGGGCAGGCTGGCAGCAGGATTTCCACGAATATCAAGATGCCGCCCAGGGACAAGCTGCCACCTGTGCCAACCCGGGCTGCTTTGAGAGTGCCCATGGAGCTCTGCAAACAGACACCAGGAATGTGGTGTTATGGGTTTTGTTTTCCCGGGCAGAGCCCTTTGTCAGTACCAGGTAGCCCCTTGTTCCTCTAGGGGCAGGCTGTCAGCAGGATTTCCACGAATATCAAGATGCTGCCCAGGGACAAGCTGCCACCTGTGCCAACTTGAGCTGTTTTGAGAGTGCCCACGGAGCTCTGCAAACTGAGACCAGGAACGTGAGTTTGTGAATTTTTTTTCCCTGGGCAGAAGATTTTGTCAGTACCAGGTAGGGCCTTGTTCCTTCGGGGCCGGCTGCCTGCTGGATTTCCATGAATATCAAGATGCTGCCCAGGGACAAGCTGCCACCTGTGGCAACTTGGGCTGCTTTGAGAGTGCCCACGGAGCTCTGCAAACTGAGACCAGGAACGTCGGGTGGTGGGTTTGTTTCCACGGGCAGAGCCCTTTGTCAGTACCATGTCGGCCCTTGTTCCTTAGGGGCCGTCTGCCTGCTGGATTTTCACGAATATCAAGATGCCACCCAGGGACAAACAGCCACCTGTGGCAACACGGGCTGCTTTGAGAGTGCCCACGGAGCTCTGCAAACTGAGACCAGGAACGTGGGGTGGTGGGTTTTGTTTCCACGGGCTGAAGCCTTTGTCACTGCCATGTAGTCTTTCGGCCCTTAAGGGCAGGCTGGCACCAGGATTTCCAGGAATATCAAGATGCCTCCCAGGGACAAGATGCCACCTGTGCCAACTCGGGCTGCTTTGAGAGTGCCCATGGAGCTCTGCAAACTGAGACCAGGAACGTGGGTTGGCGAATTTTGTTTCCCCGGGCAGAAGCCTTTGTCAGTTCCAGGTAGTCCCTTGGCCCTTCGGGGCAGGCTGGCAGAAGGATTTCCACGAATATCAAGATGTCGCGCAGGGACAAGCTGCCACCTGTGCCAACTCGGGCTGCTTTGAGAGTGCCCATGGAGCTCTGCAAACAGAAACCAGGAACGTTGTGTGCTGAGTTTTGTTTTCCCGGGCAGAGCCCTTTGTCTGTACCAGGTAGGCTCTTGTTTCTTAGGGGCCATCTGTCTGCAGGATTTCCATGAATATCAAGATGCTGCTCAGGGACAAGCTGCCACCTGTGGCAACTCGTGCTGCTTTGAGAGTGCCCATGAAGCTCTGCAAACTGAGACCAGGAACGTGGGGTGGTGGGTTTTGTTTCCCCGGGCAGAAGCCTTTGTCAGTACCATGTAGGGCCTCGGCCCTTATGGGCAGGCTGGCACAAGGATTTCCACGAATATCAAGATGCTATCCAGGGAAAAGCTGCCACCTGTGGCAACTCGGGATGCTTTGAGAGTGCCCATGGAGCTCTGCAAACTGAGACCAGGACCGTGGGGTGCTGAGTTTTGTTTTCCCGAGCAGAAGCTTTTGTCAGTACTAGGTAGGCTCTCTGTCCTTCGGGGCCGGCTGCCCGCTGGATTTCTACGAATATCAAGATGCTGCCCAGGGACAAGCTGCCACCTGTGCCAACTCGGGCTGCTTTGAGAGTGCCCACAGAACTCTTCAAACTGAGACCAGGAACGTGGGGTGGTGGGTTTTGTTTCCACGGGCTGAAGCCTTTGTCATTGCCATGTAGTCTTTCGGGCCTTAAGGGCAGGCTGGCACCAGGATTTCCACGAATATCAAGATGCTGCCCAGGGACAAGCTGCCACCTGTGCCAACTCGGGCTGCTTTGAGAGTGCCCACAGAACTCTTCAAACTGAGACCAGGAACGTGGGGTGGTGGGTTTTGTTTCCACGGGCTGAAGCCTTTGTCATTGCCATGTAGTCTTTCGGGCCTTAAGGGCAGGCTGGCACCAGGATTTCCACGAATATCAAGATGCTGCGCAGGGACAAGCAGCCACCTGTGCCAACTCGGGCTGCTTTGAGAGTGCCCATGGAGCTCTGCAAACTGAGACCAGGAACGTGGGTTGGCGAATTTTGTTTCCCCGGGCAAAAGCCTTTGTCAGTCCCAGGTAGGCCCTTGGCCCTTCGGGGCAGGCTGGCAGAAGGATTTCCACGAATATCAAGATGCCGCGCAGGGACAAGCTGCGACCTGTGCCAACTCGGGCTGCTTTGAGAGTGCCCATGGAGCTCTGCAAACAGAAACCAGAAATGTTGTGTGCTGAGTTTTTTTTTCCCGGGCAGAGCCTTTGTCTGTACCAGGTAGGCTCTTGTTCCTTAGGGGCCATCTGCCTGCAGGATTTCCAGGAATATCAAGATGCTGCCCAGGGACAAGCTGCCACCTGTGCCAACTCGGGCTGCTTTGAGAGTGCCCACAGAACTCTTCAAACTGAGACCAGGAACGTGGGGTGGTGGGTTTTGTTTTCACGGGCTGAAGCCTTTGTCAGTGCCATGTAGTCCCTCGGCCCTTAAAGGCAGGCTGGCACCAGGATTTCCACGAATATCAAGATGCCGCCCAGGGACAAGCTGCCACCTGTGCCAACTCGGGCTGCTTTGAGAGTGCCCATGGAGCTCTGCAAACTGAGACCAGGAATGTGGATTGGCGAATTTTGTTTCCCCGGGCAGAAGCCTTTGTCCGTCCCAGGTAGGGCCTTGGCCCTTCTGGCAGGCTGGCAGAAGGATTTCCACGAATATCAAGATGCCGCGCAGGGACAAGCCGCCACCTGTGCCAACTCGGGCTGCTTTGAGAGTGCCCATGGAGCTCTGCAAACAGAAACCTGGAACGTTGTGTGCTGAGTTTTGTTTCCCCGGGCACAGCCCTTGGTCTGTACCAGGTAGGCCCTTGTTCCTTAGGGGCCATCTGCCTGCTGGATTTCCACGAATATCAAGATGCTATCCAGGGACAAGCTGCCACCTGTGCCAACTCGGGCTGCTTTGAGAGTGCCCATGAAGCTCTGCAAACTGAGACCAGGAACGTGGGGTTATGGGTTTGCTTTCCCCGGGCAGAAGCCTTTGTCAGTACCATGTAGGCCCTCGGCCCTTCGGGGCAGGTTGGCACAAGGATTTCCACGAATATCAAGATGCTGCGCAGGGACAAGCTGCCACCTGTGCCAACTCGCGCTGCTTTGAGAGTGCCCATGGAGCTCTGCAAACAGAAACCATGAACGTGCGGTTATGGGTTTTGTTTTCCCGGGCAAAGCCCTTTGTCTGTACCAGGTAGGCCCTTGTTCCTTCGGGGCAGGCTGTCAGCAGGATTTCCATGAATATCAAGATGCCGCGCAGGGACAAGCTGCCACCTGTGCCAACTCGCGCTGCTTTGAGAGTGCCCATGGAGCTCGGCAAACAGAAATCAGGAACGTTGGGTGCTGAGTTTTGTTTTCCCGGGAAGAGCCCTTTTTCAGTACCAGGTAGGCTCTTGTTCCATAGGGGCCGTCTGCCTGCTGGATTTCCCCGAATATCAAGATGCCGCCCAGGGACAAGCTGCCACATGTGCCAACTCGGGCTGCTTTGAGAGTGCCCATGGAGCTCTGCAAACTGAGACCAGGAACGTGGGGTGGTGGGTTTTGTTTCCCCGGGCAGAGCCCTTTGTCAATACCATGTAGGCCCTCGGCCTTTCGGGTCGGGCTGGCACAAGGATTTCCACGAATATCAAGATGCCGCCCACGGACAAGCTGCCACCTGTGCCAACTCGCGCTGCTTTGAGAGTGCTCATGGAGCTGTGCAAACTGAGACCAGGAACGTGGGGTGCTGAGTTTTGTTTTCCCGAGCAGAAGCTTTTGTCAGTACTAGGTAGGCCCTTGGCCCTTCGGGGCAGGCTGGCAGAAGGATTTCCACGAATATCAAGATGCCGCCCAGGGACAAGCTGCCACCTGTGCCAACTCGGGCTGCTTTGAGAGTGCCCATGGAGCTCTGCAAACAGAAACCAGGAACGTTGTGTGCTGAGTTTTGTTTCCCCGGGCAGAGCCCTTTGTCTGTACCAGGTAGGCCCTTGTTCCTTAGGGGCCGTCTGCCTGCTGGATTTCCACGAATATCAAGATGCTATCCAGGGACAAGCTGCCACCTGTGGCAACTCGCGCTGCTTTGAGAGTGCCCATGGAGCTCTGCAAACAGAATCCAGGAACGTGGGGTGCTGAGTTTTGTTTTCCTGAGCAGAAGTATTTGTCAGTACTAGGTGGGCCCTCGGCCCTTCGGGGCCGGCTGCCCGCTGGATTTCCATGAATATCAAGATGCTGCCCAGGGACAAGCTGCCACCTGTGCCAACTCGGGCTGCTTTGAGAGTGCCCACGGAACTCTTCAAACTGAGACCAGGAACGTGGGGTGGTGGGTTTTGTTTCCACAGGTTGAAGCCTTTGTCAGTGCCATGTAGTCCCTCGGCCCTTAAGGGCAGGCTGGCAGAAGGATTTCCACGAATATCAAGATGCCGCCCAGGGACAAGCCGCCACCTGTGCCAACCCGGGCTGCTTTGAGAGTGCCCATGGAGCTCTGCAAACTGAGACCAGGAATGTGGTGTTATGGGTTTTGTTTTCCCGGGCAGAGCCCTTTGTCAGTACCAGGTAGCCCCTTGTTCCTCTAGGGGCAGGCTGTCAGCAGGATTTCAACGAATATCAAGATGCTGCCCAGGGACAAGCTGCCACCTGTGCCAACTTGAGCTGCTTTGAGAGTGCCCACGGAGCTCTGCAAACTGAGACCAGGAACGTGAGTTTGTGAATTTTTTTTCCCTGGGCAGAAGATTTTGTCAGTACCAGGTAGGGCCTTGTTCCTTCGGGGCCGGCTGCCCGCTGGATTTCCATGAATATCAAGATGCTGCCCAGGGACAAGCTGCCACCTGTGGCAACTCGCGCTGCTTTGAGAGTGCCCATGGAGCTCTGCAAACAGAAACCATGAACGTGCGGTTATGGGTTTTGTTTTCCCGGGCAAAGCCCTTTGTCTGTACCATGTAGGCCCTTGTTCCTTCGGGGCAGGCTGGCACCAGGATTTCCATGAATATCAAGATGCCGCGCAGGGACAAGCTGCCACCTGTGCCAACTCGCGCTGCTTTGAGAGTGCCCATGGAGCTCGGCAAACAGAAATCAGGAACGTTGGGTGCTGAGTTTTGTTTTCCCGGGAAGAGCCCTTTTTCAGTACCAGGTAGGCTCTTGTTCCATAGGGGCCGTCTGCCTGCTGGATTTCCCCGAATATCAAGATGCCGCCCAGGGACAAGCTGCCACATGTGCCAACTCGGGCTGCTTTGAGAGTGCCCATGGAGCTCTGCAAACTGAGACCAGGAACGTGGGGTGGTGGGTTTTGTTTCCCCGGGCAGAGCCCTTTGTCAATACCATGTAGGCCCTCGGCCTTTCGGGTCGGGCTGGCACAAGGATTTCCACGAATATCAAGATGCCGCCCACGGACAAGCTGCCACCTGTGCCAACTCGCGCTGCTTTGAGAGTGCTCATGGAGCTGTGCAAACTGAGACCAGGAACGTGGGGTGCTGAGTTTTGTTTTCCCGAGCAGAAGCTTTTGTCAGTACTAGGTAGGCCCTTGGCCCTTCGGGGCAGGCTGGCAGAAGGATTTCCACGAATATCAAGATGCCGCCCAGGGACAAGCTGCCACCTGTGCCAACTCGGGCTGCTTTGAGAGTGCCCATGGAGCTCTGCAAACAGAAACCAGGAACGTTGTGTGCTGAGTTTTGTTTCCCCGGGCAGAGCCCTTTGTCTGTACCAGGTAGGCCCTTGTTCCTTAGGGGCCGTCTGCCTGCTGGATTTCCACGAATATCAAGATGCTATCCAGGGACAAGCTGCCACCTGTGGCAACTCGCGCTGCTTTGAGAGTGCCCATGGAGCTCTGCAAACAGAATCCAGGAACGTGGGGTGCTGAGTTTTGTTTTCCTGAGCAGAAGTATTTGTCAGTACTAGGTGGGCCCTCGGCCCTTCGGGGCCGGCTGCCCGCTGGATTTCCATGAATATCAAGATGCTGCCCAGGGACAAGCTGCCACCTGTGCCAACTCGGGCTGCTTTGAGAGTGCCCACGGAACTCTTCAAACTGAGACCAGGAACGTGGGGTGGTGGGTTTTGTTTCCACAGGTTGAAGCCTTTGTCAGTGCCATGTAGTCCCTCGGCCCTTAAGGGCAGGCTGGCAGAAGGATTTCCACGAATATCAAGATGCCGCCCAGGGACAAGCCGCCACCTGTGCCAACCCGGGCTGCTTTGAGAGTGCCCATGGAGCTCTGCAAACTGAGACCAGGAATGTGGTGTTATGGGTTTTGTTTTCCCGGGCAGAGCCCTTTGTCAGTACCAGGTAGCCCCTTGTTCCTCTAGGGGCAGGCTGTCAGCAGGATTTCAACGAATATCAAGATGCTGCCCAGGGACAAGCTGCCACCTGTGCCAACTTGAGCTGCTTTGAGAGTGCCCACGGAGCTCTGCAAACTGAGACCAGGAACGTGAGTTTGTGAATTTTTTTTCCCTGGGCAGAAGATTTTGTCAGTACCAGGTAGGGCCTTGTTCCTTCGGGGCCGGCTGCCCGCTGGATTTCCATGAATATCAAGATGCTGCCCAGGGACAAGCTGCCACCTGTGGCAACTTGGGCTGCTTTGAGAGTGCCCACGGAGCTCTGCAAACTGAGACCAGGAACGTCGGGTGGTGGGTTTGTTTCCACGGGCAGAGCCCTTTGTCAGTACCAGGTAGGCCCTTGTTCCTTAGGGGCCGTCTGCCTGCTGGATTTTCACGAATATCAAGATGCCACCCAGGGACAAACAGCCACCTGTGGCAACACGGGCTGCTTTGAGAGTGCCCACGGAGCTCTGCAAACTGAGACCAGGAACGTGGGTTGGTGGGTTTTGTTTCCACAGGTTGAAGCCTTTGTCAGTGCCATGTAGTCCCTCGGCCCTTAAGGGCAGGCTGGCAGAAGGATTTCCACGAATATCAAGATGCCGCGCAGGGACAAGCTGCCACCTGTGCCAACTCGGGCTGCTTTGAGAGTGCCCACGGAGCTCTGCAAACAGAAACCAGGAACGTTGTGTGCTGAGTTTTGTTTTCTTGGGCAGAGCCCTTTGTCAGTACCAGGTAGCCCCTTTTCCTCTATGGGCAGGCTGTCAGCAGGATTTCCACGAATATCAAGATGCTGCCCAGGGACAAGCTGCCACCTGTGCCACCTTGAGCTGCTTTGAGAGTGCCCACGGAGCTCTGCAAACTGAGACCAGGAACATGAGTTTGTGAATTTTTTTTCCCTGGGCAGAAGATTTTGTCAGTACCAGGTAGGGCCTTGTTCCTTCGGGGCCGGCTGCCCGCTGGATTTCCATGAATATGAAGATGCTGCCCAGGGACAAGCTGCCACCTGTGCCAACTTGAGCTGCTTTGAGAGTGCCCACGGAGCTCTGCAAACTGAGACCAGGAACGTGAGTTTGTGAATTTTTTTTCCCTGGGCAGAAGATTTTGTCAGTACCAGGTAGGGCCTTGTTCCTTCGGGGCCGGCTGCCTGCTGGATTTCCATGAATATCAAGATGCTGCCCAGGGACAAGCTGCCACCTGTGGCAACTTGGGCTGCTTTGAGAGTGCCCACGGAGCTCTGCAAACTGAGACCAGGAACGTCGGGTGGTGGGTTTGTTTCCACGGGCAGAGCCCTTTGTCAGTACCATGTCGGCCCTTGTTCCTTAGGGGCCGTCTGCCTGCTGGATTTTCACGAATATCAAGATGCCACCCAGGGACAAACAGCCACCTGTGGCAACACGGGCTGCTTTGAGAGTGCCCACGGAGCTCTGCAAACTGAGACCAGGAACGTGGGGTGGTGGGTTTTGTTTCCACGGGCTGAAGCCTTTGTCACTGCCATGTAGTCTTTCGGCCCTTAAGGGCAGGCTGGCACCAGGATTTCCAGGAATATCAAGATGCCGCCCAGGGACAAGATGCCACCTGTGCCAACTCGGGCTGCTTTGAGAGTGCCCATGGAGCTCTGCAAACTGAGACCAGGAACGTGGGTTGGCGAATTTTGTTTCCCCGGGCAGAAGCCTTTGTCAGTTCCAGGTAGTCCCTTGGCCCTTCGGGGCAGGCTGGCAGAAGGATTTCCACGAATATCAAGATGTCGCGCAGGGACAAGCTGCCACCTGTGCCAACTCGGGCTGCTTTGAGAGTGCCCATGGAGCTCTGCAAACAGAAACCAGGAACGTTGTGTGCTGAGTTTTGTTTTCCCGGGCAGAGCCCTTTGTCTGTACCAGGTAGGCTCTTGTTTCTTAGGGGCCATCTGTCTGCAGGATTTCCATGAATATCAAGATGCTGCTCAGGGACAAGCTGCCACCTGTGCCAACTCGTGCTGCTTTGAGAGTGCCCATGAAGCTCTGCAAACTGAGACCAGGAACGTGGGGTGGTGGGTTTTGTTTCCCCGGGCAGAAGCCTTTGTCAGTACCATGTAGGGCCTCGGCCCTTAAGGGCAGGCTGGCACAAGGATTTCCACGAATATCAAGATGCTATCCAGGGAAAAGCTGCCACCTGTGGCAACTCGGGCTGCTTTGAGAGTGCCCATGGAGCTCTGCAAACTGAGATCAGGACCGTGGGGTGCTGAGTTTTGTTTTCCCGAGCAGAAGCTTTTGTCAGTACTAGGTAGGCTCTCTGTCCTTCGGGGCCGGCTGCCCGCTGGATTTCTACGAATATCAAGATGCTGCCCAGGGACAAGCTGCCACCTGTGCCAACTCGGGCTGCTTTGAGAGTGCCCACAGAACTCTTCAAACTGAGACCAGGAACGTGGGGTGGTGGGTTTTGTTTCCACGGGCTGAAGCCTTTGTCATTGCCATGTAGTCTTTCGGGCCTTAAGGGCAGGCTGGCACCAGGATTTCCACGAATATCAAGATGCTGCCCAGGGACAAGCTGCCACCTGTGCCAACTCGGGCTGCTTTGAGAGTGCCCATGGAACTCTTCAAACTGAGACCAGGAACGTGGGGTGGTGGGTTTTGTTTCCACGGGCTGAAGCCTTTGTCATTGCCATGTAGTCTTTCGGGCCTTAAGGGCAGGCTGGCACCAGGATTTCCACGAATATCAAGATGCTGCGCAGGGACAAGCTGCCACCTGTGCCAACTCGGGCTGCTTTGAGAGTGCCCATGGAGCTCTGCAAACTGAGACCAGGAACGTGGGTTGGCGAATTTTGTTTCCCCGGGCAAAAGCCTTTGTCAGTCCCAGGTAGGCCCTTGGCCCTTCGGGGCAGGCTGGCAGAAGGATTTCCACGAATATCAAGATGCCGCGCAGGGACAAGCTGCGACCTGTGCCAACTCGGGCTGCTTTGAGAGTGCCCATGGAGCTCTGCAAACAGAAACCAGGAATGTTGTGTGCTGAGTTTTTTTTTCCCGGGCAGAGCCTTTGTCTGTACCAGGTAGGCTCTTGTTCCTTAGGGGCCATCTGCCTGCAGGATTTCCAGGAATATCAAGATGCTGCCCAGGGACAAGCTGCCACCTGTGCCAACTGGGGCTGCTTTGAGAGTGCCCACGGAACTCTTCAAACTGAGACCAGGAACGTGGGGTGGTGGGTTTTGTTTTCACGGGCTGAAGCCTTTGTCAGTGCCATGTAGTCCCTCGGCCCTTAAAGGCAGGCTGGCACCAGGATTTCCACGAATATCAAGATGCCGCGCAGGGACAAGCTGCCACCTGTGCCAACTCGGGCTGCTTTGAGAGTGCCCATGGAGCTCTGCAAACTGAGACCAGGAATGTGGATTGGCGAATTTTGTTTCCCCGGGCAGAAGCCTTTGTCCGTCCCAGGTAGGGCCTTGGCCCTTCTGGGCAGGCTGGCAGAAGGATTTCCACGAATATCAAGATGCCGCGCAGGGACAAGCTGCCACCTGTGCCAACTCGGGCTGCTTTGAGAGTGCCCATGGAGCTCTGCAAACAGAAACCTGGAACGTTGTGTGCTGAGTTTTGTTTCCCCGGGCACAGCCCTTTGTCTGTACCAGGTAGGCCCTTGTTCCTTAGGGGCCGTCTGCCTGCTGGATTTCCACGAATATCAAGATGCTATCCAGGGACAAGCTGCCACCTGTGCCAACTCGGGCTGCTTTGAGAGTGCCCATGAAGCTCTGCAAACTGAGACCAGGAACGTGGGGTTATGGGTTTGCTTTCCCCGGGCAGAAGCCTTTGTCAGTACCATGTAGGCCCTCGGCCCTTCGGGGCAGGTTGGCACAAGGATTTCCACGAATATCAAGATGCTGCGCAGGGACAAGCTGCCACCTGTGCCAACTCGCGCTGCTTTGAGAGTGCCCATGGAGCTCTGCAAACAGAAACCATGAACGTGCGGTTATGGGTTTTGTTTTCCCGGGCAAAGCCCTTTGTCTGTACCAGGTAGGCCCTTGTTCCTTCGGGGCAGGCTGTCAGCAGGATTTCCATGAATATCAAGATGCCGCGCAGGGACAAGCTGCCACCTGTGCCAACTCGCGCTGCTTTGAGAGTGCCCATGGAGCTCGGCAAACAGAAATCAGGAACGTTGGGTGCTGAGTTTTGTTTTCCCGGGAAGAGCCCTTTTTCAGTACCAGGTAGGCTCTTGTTCCATAGGGGCCGTCTGCCTGCTGGATTTCCCCGAATATCAAGATGCCGCCCAGGGACAAGCTGCCACATGTGCCAACTCGGGCTGCTTTGAGAGTGCCCATGGAGCTCTGCAAACTGAGACCAGGAACGTGGGGTGGTGGGTTTTGTTTCCCCGGGCAGAGCCCTTTGTCAATACCATGTAGGCCCTCGGCCTTTCGGGTCGGGCTGGCACAAGGATTTCCACGAATATCAAGATGCCGCCCACGGACAAGCTGCCACCTGTGCCAACTCGCGCTGCTTTGAGAGTGCTCATGGAGCTGTGCAAACTGAGACCAGGAACGTGGGGTGCTGAGTTTTGTTTTCCCGAGCAGAAGCTTTTGTCAGTACTAGGTAGGCCCTTGGCCCTTCGGGGCAGGCTGGCAGAAGGATTTCCACGAATATCAAGATGCCGCGCAGGGACAAGCTGCGACCTGTGCCAACTCGGGCTGCTTTGAGAGTGCCCATGGAGCTCTGCAAACAGAAACCAGGAACGTTGTGTGCTGAGTTTTGTTTCCCCGGGCAGAGCCCTTTGTCTGTACCAGGTAGGCCCTTGTTCCTTAGGGGCCGTCTGCCTGCTGGATTTCCACGAATATCAAGATGCTATCCAGGGACAAGCTGCCACCTGTGGCAACTCGCGCTGCTTTGAGAGTGCCCATGGAGCTCTGCAAACAGAATCCAGGAACGTGGGGTGCTGAGTTTTGTTTTCCTGAGCAGAAGTATTTGTCAGTACTAGGTGGGCCCTCGGCCCTTCGGGGCCGGCTGCCCGCTGGATTTCCATGAATATCAAGATGCTGCCCAGGGACAAGCTGCCACCTGTGCCAACTCGGGCTGCTTTGAGAGTGCCCACGGAACTCTTCAAACTGAGACCAGGAACGTGGGGTGGTGGGTTTTGTTTCCACAGGTTGAAGCCTTTGTCAGTGCCATGTAGTCCCTCGGCCCTTAAGGGCAGGCTGGCAGAAGGATTTCCACGAATATCAAGATGCCGCCCAGGGACAAGCCGCCACCTGTGCCAACCCGGGCTGCTTTGAGAGTGCCCATGGAGCTCTGCAAACTGAGACCAGGAATGTGGTGTTATGGGTTTTGTTTTCCCGGGCAGAGCCCTTTGTCAGTACCAGGTAGCCCCTTGTTCCTCTAGGGGCAGGCTGTCAGCAGGATTTCAACGAATATCAAGATGCTGCCCAGGGACAAGCTGCCACCTGTGCCAACTTGAGCTGCTTTGAGAGTGCCCACGGAGCTCTGCAAACTGAGACCAGGAACGTGAGTTTGTGAATTTTTTTTCCCTGGGCAGAAGATTTTGTCAGTACCAGGTAGGGCCTTGTTCCTTCGGGGCCGGCTGCCCGCTGGATTTCCATGAATATCAAGATGCTGCCCAGGGACAAGCTGCCACCTGTGGCAACTTGGGCTGCTTTGAGAGTGCCCACGGAGCTCTGCAAACTGAGACCAGGAACGTCGGGTGGTGGGTTTGTTTCCACGGGCAGAGCCCTTTGTCAGTACCAGGTAGGCCCTTGTTCCTTAGGGGCCGTCTGCCTGCTGGATTTTCACGAATATCAAGATGCCACCCAGGGACAAACAGCCACCTGTGGCAACACGGGCTGCTTTGAGAGTGCCCACGGAGCTCTGCAAACTGAGACCAGGAACGTGGGTTGGTGGGTTTTGTTTCCACAGGTTGAAGCCTTTGTCAGTGCCATGTAGTCCCTCGGCCCTTAAGGGCAGGCTGGCAGAAGGATTTCCACGAATATCAAGATGCCGCGCAGGGACAAGCTGCCACCTGTGCCAACTCGGGCTGCTTTGAGAGTGCCCACGGAGCTCTGCAAACAGAAACCAGGAACGTTGTGTGCTGAGTTTTGTTTTCTTGGGCAGAGCCCTTTGTCAGTACCAGGTAGCCCCTTTTCCTCTATGGGCAGGCTGTCAGCAGGATTTCCACGAATATCAAGATGCTGCCCAGGGACAAGCTGCCACCTGTGCCACCTTGAGCTGCTTTGAGAGTGCCCACGGAGCTCTGCAAACTGAGACCAGGAACGTGAGTTTGTGAATTTTTTTTCCCTGGGCAGAAGATTTTGTCAGTACCAGGTAGGGCCTTGTTCCTTCGGGGCCGGCTGCCCGCTGGATTTCCATGAATATGAAGATGCTGCCCAGGGACAAGCTGCCACCTGTGCCAACTTGAGCTGCTTTGAGAGTGCCCACGGAGCTCTGCAAACTGAGACCAGGAACGTGAGTTTGTGAATTTTTTTTCCCTGGGCAGAAGATTTTGTCAGTACCAGGTAGGGCCTTGTTCCTTCGGGGCCGGCTGCCTGCTGGATTTCCATGAATATCAAGATGCTGCCCAGGGACAAGCTGCCACCTGTGGCAACTTGGGCTGCTTTGAGAGTGCCCACGGAGCTCTGCAAACTGAGACCAGGAACGTCGGGTGGTGGGTTTGTTTCCACGGGCAGAGCCCTTTGTCAGTACCATGTCGGCCCTTGTTCCTTAGGGGCCGTCTGCCTGCTGGATTTTCACGAATATCAAGATGCCACCCAGGGACAAACAGCCACCTGTGGCAACACGGGCTGCTTTGAGAGTGCCCACGGAGCTCTGCAAACTGAGACCAGGAACGTGGGGTGGTGGGTTTTGTTTCCACGGGCTGAAGCCTTTGTCACTGCCATGTAGTCTTTCGGCCCTTAAGGGCAGGCTGGCACCAGGATTTCCAGGAATATCAAGATGCCGCCCAGGGACAAGATGCCACCTGTGCCAACTCGGGCTGCTTTGAGAGTGCCCATGGAGCTCTGCAAACTGAGACCAGGAACGTGGGTTGGCGAATTTTGTTTCCCCGGGCAGAAGCCTTTGTCAGTTCCAGGTAGTCCCTTGGCCCTTCGGGGCAGGCTGGCAGAAGGATTTCCACGAATATCAAGATGTCGCGCAGGGACAAGCTGCCACCTGTGCCAACTCGGGCTGCTTTGAGAGTGCCCATGGAGCTCTGCAAACAGAAACCAGGAACGTTGTGTGCTGAGTTTTGTTTTCCCGGGCAGAGCCCTTTGTCTGTACCAGGTAGGCTCTTGTTTCTTAGGGGCCATCTGTCTGCAGGATTTCCATGAATATCAAGATGCTGCTCAGGGACAAGCTGCCACCTGTGCCAACTCGTGCTGCTTTGAGAGTGCCCATGAAGCTCTGCAAACTGAGACCAGGAACGTGGGGTGGTGGGTTTTGTTTCCCCGGGCAGAAGCCTTTGTCAGTACCATGTAGGGCCTCGGCCCTTAAGGGCAGGCTGGCACAAGGATTTCCACGAATATCAAGATGCTATCCAGGGAAAAGCTGCCACCTGTGGCAACTCGGGCTGCTTTGAGAGTGCCCATGGAGCTCTGCAAACTGAGATCAGGACCGTGGGGTGCTGAGTTTTGTTTTCCCGAGCAGAAGCTTTTGTCAGTACTAGGTAGGCTCTCTGTCCTTCGGGGCCGGCTGCCCGCTGGATTTCTACGAATATCAAGATGCTGCCCAGGGACAAGCTGCCACCTGTGCCAACTCGGGCTGCTTTGAGAGTGCCCACAGAACTCTTCAAACTGAGACCAGGAACGTGGGGTGGTGGGTTTTGTTTCCACGGGCTGAAGCCTTTGTCATTGCCATGTAGTCTTTCGGGCCTTAAGGGCAGGCTGGCACCAGGATTTCCACGAATATCAAGATGCTGCCCAGGGACAAGCTGCCACCTGTGCCAACTCGGGCTGCTTTGAGAGTGCCCACAGAACTCTTCAAACTGAGACCAGGAACGTGGGGTGGTGGGTTTTGTTTCCACGGGCTGAAGCCTTTGTCATTGCCATGTAGTCTTTCGGGCCTTAAGGGCAGGCTGGCACCAGGATTTCCACGAATATCAAGATGCTGCGCAGGGACAAGCAGCCACCTGTGCCAACTCGGGCTGCTTTGAGAGTGCCCATGGAGCTCTGCAAACTGAGACCAGGAACGTGGGTTGGCGAATTTTGTTTCCCCGGGCAAAAGCCTTTGTCAGTCCCAGGTAGGCCCTTGGCCCTTCGGGGCAGGCTGGCAGAAGGATTTCCACGAATATCAAGATGCCGCGCAGGGACAAGCTGCCACCTGTGGCAACTCGCGCTGCTTTGAGAGTGCCCATGGAGCTCTGCAAACAGAAACCAGGAATGTTGTGTGCTGAGTTTTTTTTTCCCGGGCAGAGCCTTTGTCTGTACCAGGTAGGCTCTTGTTCCTTAGGGGCCATCTGCCTGCAGGATTTCCAGGAATATCAAGATGCTGCCCAGGGACAAGCTGCCACCTGTGCCAACTGGGGCTGCTTTGAGAGTGCCCACGGAACTCTTCAAACTGAGACCAGGAACGTGGGGTGGTGGGTTTTGTTTTCACGGGCTGAAGCCTTTGTCAGTGCCATGTAGTCCCTCGGCCCTTAAAGGCAGGCTGGCACCAGGATTTCCACGAATATCAAGATGCCGCGCAGGGACAAGCTGCCACCTGTGCCAACTCGGGCTGCTTTGAGAGTGCCCATGGAGCTCTGCAAACTGAGACCAGGAATGTGGATTGGCGAATTTTGTTTCCCCGGGCAGAAGCCTTTGTCCGTCCCAGGTAGGGCCTTGGCCCTTCTGGGCAGGCTGGCAGAAGGATTTCCACGAATATCAAGATGCCGCGCAGGGACAAGCTGCCACCTGTGCCAACTCGGGCTGCTTTGAGAGTGCCCATGGAGCTCTGCAAACAGAAACCTGGAACGTTGTGTGCTGAGTTTTGTTTCCCCGGGCACAGCCCTTTGTCTGTACCAGGTAGGCCCTTGTTCCTTAGGGGCCGTCTGCCTGCTGGATTTCCACGAATATCAAGATGCTATCCAGGGACAAGCTGCCACCTGTGCCAACTCGGGCTGCTTTGAGAGTGCCCATGAAGCTCTGCAAACTGAGACCAGGAACGTGGGGTTATGGGTTTGCTTTCCCCGGGCAGAAGCCTTTGTCAGTACCATGTAGGCCCTCGGCCCTTCGAGGCAGGTTGGCACAAGGATTTCCACGAATATCAAGATGCCGCGCAGGGACAAGCTGCGACCTGTGCCAACTCGGGCTGCTTTGAGAGTGCCCATGGAGCTCTGCAAACAGAAACCAGGAATGTTGTGTGCTGAGTTTTTTTTTCCCGGGCAGAGCCTTTGTCTGTACCAGGTAGGCTCTTGTTCCTTAGGGGCCATCTGCCTGCAGGATTTCCAGGAATATCAAGATGCTGCCCAGGGACAAGCTGCCACCTGTGCCAACTCGGGCTGCTTTGAGAGTGCCCACGGAACTCTTCAAACTGAGACCAGGAACGTGGGGTGGTGGGTTTTGTTTTCACAGGCTGAAGCCTTTGTCAGTGCCATGTAGTCCCTCGGCCCTTAAAGGCAGGCTGGCACCAGGATTTCCACGAATATCAAGATGCCGCGCAGGGACAAGCTGCCACCTGTGCCAACTCGGGCTGCTTTGAGAGTGCCCATGGAGCTCTGCAAACTGAGACCAGGAATGTGGATTGGCGAATTTTGTTTCCCCGGGCAGAAGCCTTTGTCCGTCCCAGGTAGGGCCTTGGCCCTTCTGGGCAGGCTGGCAGAAGGATTTCCACGAATATCAAGATGCCGCGCAGGGACAAGCTGCCACCTGTGCCAACTCGGGCTGCTTTGAGAGTGCCCATGGAGCTCTGCAAACAGAAACCTGGAACGTTGTGTGCTGAGTTTTGTTTCCCCGGGCACAGCCCTTTGTCTGTACCAGGTAGGCCCTTGTTCCTTAGGGGCCGTCTGCCTGCTGGATTTCCACGAATATCAAGATGCTATCCAGGGACAAGCTGCCACCTGTGCCAACTCGGGCTGCTTTGAGAGTGCCCATGAAGCTCTGCAAACTGAGACCAGGAACGTGGGGTTATGGGTTTGCTTTCCCCGGGCAGAAGCCTTTGTCAGTACCATGTAGGCCCTCGGCCCTTCGGGGCAGGTTGGCACAAGGATTTCCACGAATATCAAGATGCTGCGCAGGGACAAGCTGCCACCTGTGCCAACTCGCGCTGCTTTGAGAGTGCCCATGGAGCTCTGCAAACAGAAACCATGAACGTGCGGTTATGGGTTTTGTTTTCCCGGGCAAAGCCCTTTGTCAGTCCCAGGTAGGCCCTTGTTCCTTCGGGGCAGGCTGTCAGCAGGATTTCCACGAATATCAAGATGCCGCGCAGGGACAAGCTGCCACCTGTGCCAACTCGCGCTGCTTTGAGAGTGCCCATGGAGCTCGGCAAACAGAAATCAGGAACGTTGGGTGCTGAGTTTTGTTTTCCCGGGAAGAGCCCTTTTTCAGTACCAGGTAGGCTCTTGTTCCATAGGGGCCGTCTGCCTGCTGGATTTCCCCGAATATCAAGATGCCGCCCAGGGACAAGCTGCCACATGTGCCAACTCGGGCTGCTTTGAGAGTGCCCATGGAGCTCTGCAAACTGAGACCAGGAACGTGGGGTGGTGGGTTTTGTTTCCCCGGGCAGAGCCCTTTGTCAATACCATGTAGGCCCTCGGCCTTTCGGGTCGGGCTGGCACAAGGATTTCCACGAATATCAAGATGCCGCCCACGGACAAGCTGCCACCTGTGCCAACTCGCGCTGCTTTGAGAGTGCTCATGGAGCTGTGCAAACTGAGACCAGGAACGTGGGGTGCTGAGTTTTGTTTTCCCGAGCAGAAGCTTTTGTCAGTACTAGGTAGGCCCTTGGCCCTTCGGGGCAGGCTGGCAGAAGGATTTCCACGAATATCAAGATGCCGCGCAGGGACAAGCTGCGACCTGTGCCAACTCGGGCTGCTTTGAGAGTGCCCATGGAGCTCTGCAAACAGAAACCAGGAACGTTGTGTGCTGAGTTTTGTTTCCCCGGGCAGAGCCCTTTGTCTGTACCAGGTAGGCCCTTGTTCCTTAGGGGCCGTCTGCCTGCTGGATTTCCACGAATATCAAGATGCTATCCAGGGACAAGCTGCCACCTGTGGCAACTCGCGCTGCTTTGAGAGTGCCCATGGAGCTCTGCAAACAGAATCCAGGAACGTGGGGTGCTGAGTTTTGTTTTCCTGAGCAGAAGTATTTGTCAGTACTAGGTGGGCCCTCGGCCCTTCGGGGCCGGCTGCCCGCTGGATTTCCATGAATATCAAGATGCTGCTCAGAGACAAGCTGCCACCTGTGCCAACTCGGGCTGCTTTGAGAGTGCCCATGGAACTCTTCAAACTGAGACCAGGAACGTGGGGTGGTGGGTTTTGTTTCCACAGGTTGAAGCCTTTGTCAGTGCCATGTAGTCCCTCGGCCCTTAAGGGCAGGCTGGCAGAAGGATTTCCACGAATATCAAGATGCCGCCCAGGGACAAGCCGCCACCTGTGCCAACCCGGGCTGCTTTGAGAGTGCCCATGGAGCTCTGCAAACAGACACCAGGAATGTGGTGTTATGGGTTTTGTTTTCCCGGGCAGAGCCCTTTGTCAGTACCAGGTAGCCCCTTGTTCCTCTAGGGGCAGGCTGTCAGCAGGATTTCAACGAATATCAAGATGCTGCCCAGGGACAAGCTGCCACCTGTGCCAACTTGAGCTGCTTTGAGAGTGCCCACGGAGCTCTGCAAACTGAGACCAGGAACGTGAGTTTGTGAATTTTTTTTCCCTGGGCAGAAGATTTTGTCAGTACCAGGTAGGGCCTTGTTCCTTCGGGGCCGGCTGCCCGCTGGATTTCCATGAATATGAAGATGCTGCCCAGGGACAAGCTGCCACCTGTGGCAACTTGGGCTGCTTTGAGAGTGCCCACGGAGCTCTGCAAACTGAGACCAGGAACGTCGGGTGGTGGGTTTGTTTCCACGGGCAGAGCCCTTTGTCAGTACCAGGTAGGCCCTTGTTCCTTAGGGGCCGTCTGCCTGCTGGATTTTCACGAATATCAAGATGCCACCCAGGGACAAGCAGCCACCTGTGGCAACACGGACTGCTTTGAGAGTGCCCACGGAGCTCTGCAAACTGAGACCAGGAACGTGGGGTGGTGGGTTTTGTTTCCACGGGCTGAAGCCTTTGTCACTGCCATGTAGTCTTTCGGCCCTTAAGGGCAGGCTGGCACCAGGATTTCCAGGAATATCAAGATGCCGCCCAGGGACAAGATGCCACCTGTGCCAACTCGGGCTGCTTTGAGAGTGCCCATGGAGCTCTGCAAACTGAGACCAGGAACGTGGGTTGGCGAATTTTGTTTTCCCGAGCAGAAGCCTTTGTCAGTTCCAGGTAGTCCCTTGGCCCTTCGGGGCAGGCTGGCAGAAGGATTTCCACGAATATCAAGATGTCGCGCAGGGACAAGCTGCCACCTGTGCCAACTCGGGCTGCTTTGAGAGTGCCCATGGAGCTCTGCAAACAGAAACCAGGAAGGTTGTGTGCGGAGTTTTGTTTCCCCGGGCAGAGCCCTTTGTTTGTACCAGTTATGCCCTTGTTCCTTAGGGGCCGTCTGCCTGCTGGATTTCCACGAATATCAAGATGCTATCCTGGGACAAGCTGCCACCTGTGGCAACTCGCGCTGCTTTGAGAGTGCCCATGGAGCTCTGCAAACAGAAACCAGGAACGTTGTGTGCTGAGTTTTGTTTTCCCGGGCAGAGCCCTTTGTCTGTACCAGGTAGGCTCTTGTTCCTTAGGGGCCATCTGTCTGCAGGATTTCCATGAATATCAAGATGCTGCCCAGGGACAAGCTGCCACCTGTGCCAACTCGTGCTGCTTTGAGAGTGCCCATGAAGCTCTGCAAACTGAGACCAGGAACGTGGGGTGGTGGGTTTTGTTTCCCCGGGCAGAAGCCTTTGTCAGTACCATGTAGGGCCTCGGCCCTTAAGGGCAGGCTGGCACAAGGATTTCCACGAATATCAAGATGCCGCCCAGGGACAAGCTGCCACCTGTGGCAACTCGCGCTGCTTTGAGAGTGCCCATGGAGCTCTGCAAACTGAGACCAGGACCGTGGGGTGCTGAGTTTTGTTTTCCCGAGCAGAAGCTTTTGTCAGTACTAGGTAGGCTCTCTGTCCTTCGGGGCCGGCTGCCCGCTGGATTTCTACGAATATCAAGATGCTGCCCAGGGACAAGCTGCCACCTGTGCCAACTCGGGCTGCTTTGAGAGTGCCCACAGAACTCTTCAAACTGAGACCAGGAACGTGGGGTGGTGGGTTTTGTTTCCACGGGCTGAAGCCTTTGTCACTGCCATGTAGTCTTTCGGCTCTTAAGGGCAGGCTGGCACCAGGATTTCCACGAATATCAAGATGCTGCCCAGGGACAAGCAGCCACCTGTGCCAACTCGGGCTGCTTTGAGAGTGCCCATGGAGCTCTGCAAACTGAGACCAGGAACGTGGGTTGGCGAATTTTGTTTCCCCAGGCAAAAGCCTTTGTCAGTCCCAGGTAGGCCCTTGGCCCTTCGGGGCAGGCTGGCAGAAGGATTTCCACGAATATCAAGATGCCGCGCAGGGACAAGCTGCGACCTGTGCCAACTCGGGCTGCTTTGAGAGTGCCCATGGAGCTCTGCCAACAGAAACCAGGAACGTTGTGTGCTGAGTTTTTTTTTCCCGGGCAGAGCCTTTGTCTGTACCAGGTAGGCTCTTGTTCCTTAGGGGCCATCTGCCTGCAGGATTTCCATGAATATCAAGATGCTGCCCAGGGACAAGCTGCCACCTGTGCCAACTCGGGCTGCTTTGAGAGTGCCCACGGAACTCTGCAAACTGAGACCAGGAACGTCGGGTGGTGGGTTTTGTTTTCACGGGCTGAAGCCTTTGTCAGTGCCATGTAGTCCCTCGGCCCTTAAGGGCAGGCTGTCACCAGGATTTCCACGAATATCAAGATGCCGCCCAGGGACAAGCTGCCAACTGTGCCAACTCGGGCTGCTTTGAGAGTGCCCATGGAGCTCTGCAAACTGAGACCAGGAATGTGGATTGGCGAATTTTGTTTCCCCGGGCAGAAGCCTTTGTCCGTCCCAGGTAGGCCCTTGGCCCTTCGGGGCAGGCTGGCAGAAGGATTTCCACGAATGTCAAGATGCCGTGCAGGGACAAGCAGCCACCTGTGCCAACTCGGGCTGCTTTAGAGTGCCCATGGAGCTCTGCAAACTGAGACCAGGAACGTGGGGTGGTGGGTTTTGTTTCCACGGGCTGAAGCCTTTGTCACTGCCATGTAGTCTTTCGGCCCTTAAGGGCAGGCTGGCACAAGGATTTCCACTAATATCAAGATGCCGCCCAGGGACAAGCAGCCACCTGTGCCAACTCGGGCTGCTTTGAGAGTGCCCATGGAGCTCTGCAAACTGAGACCAGGAACGTGGGTTGGCGAATTTTGTTTCCCCGGGCAGAAGCCTTTGTCAGTTCCAGGTAGTCCCTTGGCCCTTCGGGGCAGGCTGGCAGAAGGATTTCCACGAATATCAAGATGCCGCGCAGGGACAAGCTGCCACCTGTGCCAACTCGGGCTGCTTTGAGAGTGCCCATGGAGCTCTGCAAACAGACACCAGGAATGTGGTGTTATGGGTTTTGTTTCCCCGGGCAGAGCCCTTTGTCAGTACCAGGTAGGCCCTTGTTCCTTAGGGGCCGTCTGCCTGCTGGATTTCCACGAATATCAAGATGCTATCCAGGGACAAGCTGCCACCTGTGGCAACTCGCACTGCTTTGAGACTGCCCATGGAGCTCTGCAAACAGAAACCAGGAACGTTGTGTGCTGAGTTTTGTTTTCCCGGGCAGAGCTCTTTGTCTGTACCAGGTAGGCCCTTGTTCCTTAGGGGCCGTCTGCCTGCTGGATTTCCACGAATATCAAGATGCTATCCAGGGACAAGCTGCCACCTGTGGCAACTCGCACTGCTTTGAGAGTGCCCATGGAGCTCTGCAAACAGAAACCAGGAACGTTGTGTGCTGAGTTTTGTTTTCCCGGGCAGAGCCCTTTGTCTGTACCAGGTAGGCTCTTGTTCCTTAGGGGCCATCTGCCTGCAGGATTTCCAGGAATATCAAGATGCTGCCCAGGGACAAGCTGCCACCTGTGGCAACTCGGTCTGCTTTGAGAGTGCCCATGAAGCTCTGCAAACTGAGACCAGGAACGTGGGGTTATGGGTTTGGTTTCCCCGGGCAGAAGCCTTTGTCAGTACCATGTAGGCCCTCGGCCCTTCGGGGCAGGTTGGCACAAGGATTTCCACGAATATCAAGATGCTGCCCAGGGACAAGCTGCCACCTGTGCCAACTCGGGCTGCTTTGAGATTGCCCATGGAGCTCTGCAAACTGAGACCAGGACCGTGGGGTGCTGAGTTTTGTTTTCCCGAGCAGAAGCTTTTGTCAGTACTAGGTAGGCTCTCGGCCCTTCGTGGCCGGCTGCCCGCTGGATTTCCATGAATATCAAGATGCTGCCCAGGGACAGGCTGCCACCTGTGCCAACTCGGGCTGCTTTGAGGGTGCCCACGGAACTCTTCAAACTGAGACCACGAACGTCGGGTGGTGGGTTTTGTTTCCACGGGCTGAAGCCTTTGTCACTGCCATGTAGTCTTTCGGCCTTTAAGGGCAGGCTGGCACCAGGATTTCCACGAATATCAAGATGCCGCCCAGGGACAAGCTGCCACCTGTGGCAACTCGGGCTGCTTTGAGAGTGCCCATGGAGCTCTGCAAACTGAGACCAGGAATGTGGATTGGCGAATTTTGTTTCCCCGGGCAGAAGCCTTTGTCCGTCCCAGGTAGGCCCTTGGCCCTTCGGGGCAGGCTGGCAGAAGGATTTACACGAATGTCAAGATGCCGCGCAGGGACAAGCTGCCACCTGTGCCAACTCGGGGTGCTTTGAGAGTGCCCACGGAGCTCTGCAAACAGAAACCAGGAACGTTGTGTGCTGAGTTTTGTTTCCACGGGCACAGCCCTTTGTCTGTACCAGGTAGGCCCTTGTTCCTTAGGGGCCGTCTGCCTTCTGGATTTCCACGAATATCAAGATGCTATCCAGGGACAAGCTGCCACCTGTGGCAACTCGCACTGCTTTGAGAGTGCCCATGGAGCTCTGCAAACAGAAACCAGGAACGTTGTGTGCTGAGTTTTGTTTTCCCGGGCAGAGCCCTTTGTCTGTACCAGGTAGGCTCTTGTTCCTTAGGGGCCATCTGCCTGCAGGATTTCCATGAATATCAAGATGCTGCCCAGGGACAAGCTGCCACCTGTGGCAACTCGGTCTGCTTTGAGAGTGCCCATGAAGCTCTGCAAACTGAGACCAGGAACGTGGGGTTATGGGTTTGGTTTCCCCGGGCAGAAGCCTTTGTCAGTACCATGTAGGCCCTCGGCCCTTCGGGGCAGGTTGGCACAAGGATTTCCACGAATATCAAGATGCTGCGCAGGGACAAGCTGCCACCTGTGCCAACTCGCGCTGCTTTGAGAGTGCCCATGGAGCTCTGCAAACTGAGACCAGGAAAGTGGTGTTCTGAGTTTTGTTTTCCCGAGAAGATGCTTTTGTCAGTACTAGGTAGGCCCTCGGCCCTTCGGGGCCGGCTGCCCGCTGGATTTCCATGAATATCAAGATGCCGCCCAGGGACAAGCTGCCACCTGTGGCAACTCGGGCTGCTTTGAGAGTGCCCACGGAACTCTTCAAACTGAGACCACGAACGTCGGGTGGTGGGTTTTGTTTTCACGGGCTGAAGCCTTTGTCAGTGCCATGTAGTCTTTCGGCCCTTTAGGGCAGGCTGGCACCAGGATTTCCACGAATATCAGGATGCCGCCCAGGGACAAGCTGCCACCTGTCCCAACTCGGGCTGCTTTGAGTTTGCCAATGGAGCTCTGCAAACAGAAACCATGAACGTGCGGTTATGGGTTTTGTTTTCCCGGGCAAAGCCCTTTGTCTGTACCAGGTAGGCCCTTGTTCCTTCGGGGCAGGCTGGCAGAAGGATTTCCACGAATATCAAGATGCCGCGCAGGGACAAGCTGCCACCTGTGCCAACTCGCGCTGCTTTGAGAGTGCCCATGGAGCTCGGCAAACAGAAACCAGGACCGTTGGGTGCTGAGTTTTGTTTTCCCGGGAAGAGCCCTTTTTCAGTACCAGGTAGGCTCTTGTTCCATAGGGGCCGTCTGCCTGCTGGATTTCCCCGAATATCAAGATGCCGCCCAGGGACAAGCTGCCACATGTGCCAACTCGGGCTGCTTTGAGAGTGCCCATGGAGCTCTGAAAACTGAGACCAGGAACGTGGGGTGGTGGGTTTTGTTTCCCCGGGCAGAGCCCTTTGTCAATACCATGTTGGCCCTCGGCCTTTCGGGTCGGGCTGGCAGAAGGATTTCCACGAATATCAAGATGCCGCCCAGAGACAAGGTGGCACCTCTGCCAACTCGGGCTGCTTTGAGAGTGCCCATGGAGCTCTGCAAACTGAAACCCGGACCGTGGGGTGCTGAGTTTTGTTTTCTTGAGCAGAAATATTTGTCAGTACTAGGTGGGCCCTCGGCCCTTCGGGGCCGGCTGCCCGCTGGATTTCCACGAATATCAAGATGCTGCCCAGGGACAAGCTGCCACCTGTGCCAACTCGGGCTGCTTTGAGAGTGCCCACAGAACTCTTCAAACTGAGACCAGGAACGTGGGGTGGTGGGTTTTGTATCCACGGGCAGAAGCCTTTTTCAGTGCCATGTAGTCCCTCGGCCCTTAAGGGCAGGCTGGCACCAGGATTTCCACGAATATCAAGATGCCGCCCAGGGACAAGCTGCCACCTGTGCCAACTCGGGCTGCTTTGACAGTGCCCATGGAGCTCTGCAAACAGAAACCAGGAACGTGGTGTTATGGGTTTTGTTTTCCCGGGCAGAGCCCTTTGTCAGGACCAGGTATGCCCTTGTTCCTTAGGGGCAGGCTGGCAGAAGGATTTCCAGGAATATCAAGATGCCGCCCAGGGACAAGCTGCCACCTGTGCCAACTCGGGCTGCTTTGAGAGTGCCCACGGAGCTCTGCAAACTGAGACCAGGAACGTGAGTTTGTGAATTTTTTTTCCCTGGGCAGAAGATTTTGTCAGTACCAGATAGGGCCTTGTTCCTTCGTGGCCGGCTGCGCGCTGGATTTCCATGATTACCAAGATGCTGCCCAGGGACAAGCTGCCACCTGTGGCAACTCGCGCTGCTTTGAGAGTGCCGACGGAGCTCTGCAAACAGAAACCAGGAACGTGGGGTGCTGAGTTTTGTTTCCACGGGCAGAGCCCTTTGTCAGTACCAGGTAGGCCCTCGGCCCTTAAGGGCAGGCTGGCACAAGGATTTCCACGAATATCAAGATGCCGCCCAGGGACAAGCTGCCACCTGTGGCAACTCGCGCTGCTTTGAGAGTGCCCATGGAGCTCTGCAAACTGAGACCAGGACCGTGGGGTGCTGAGTTTTGTTTTCCCGAGCAGAAGCTTTTGTCAGTACTAGGTAGGCTCTTGGCCCTTCGGGGCCGGATGCCCGCTGGATTTCCATGAATATCAAGATGCTATCCAGGGACAAGCTGCCACCTGTGCCAACTCGCGCTGCTTTGAGTGTGCCCACGGAATTCTTCAAAGTGAGACCAGGAACGTGGGCTGGTGGGTTTTGTTTCCACGGGCTGAAACCTTTGTCACTACCATGTAGTCTTTCGGCCCTTAAGGGCAGGCTGGCACCAGGATTTCCAGGAATATCAAGATGCCGCCCAGGGACAAGCTGCCACCTGTGGCAACTCGGGCTGCTTTGAGAGTGCCCACGGAGCTCTGCAAACTGAGACCAGGAACGTGGGGTGCTGAGTTTTGTTTTCCCGAGCAGAAGCTTTTGTCAGTACTAGGTAGGCCCTTGGCCCTTCGGGGCAGGCTGGCAGAAGGATTTCCACGAATATTAAGATGCCGCGCAGGGACAAGCTGCGACCTGTGCCAACTCGGGCTGCTTTGAGAGTGCCCATGGAGCTCTGCAAACAGAAACCAGGAACGTTGGGTGCTGAGTTTTGTTTCCCCGGGCAGAGCCCTTTGTCTGTACCAGGTAGGCCCTTGTTCCATAGGGGCCGTCTGCCTGCTGGATTTCCAGGAATATCAAGATGCTATCCAGGGACAAGCTGCCACCTGTGGCAACTCGCGCTGCTTTGAGAGTGCCCATGGAGCTCTGCAAACTGAGACCAGGAACGTGGGGTGCTGAGTTTTGTTTTCCTGAGCAGAAGTATTTGTCAGTACTAGGTGGGCCCTCGGCCCTTCGGGGCCGGCTGCCCGCTGGATTTCCATGAATATCAAGATGCTGCTCAGAGACAAGCTGCCACCTGTGCCAACTCGGTCTGCTTTGAGAGTGCCCACGGAACTCTTCAAACTGAGACCAGGAACATGGGGTGGTGGGTTTTGTTTCCACAGGCTGAAGCCTTTGTCAGTGCCATGTAGTCCCTCGGCCCTTAAGGGCAGGCTGGCACCAGGATTTCCACGAATATCAAGATGCCGCCCAGGGACAAGCTGCCACCTGTGACAACTCGGGCTGCTTTGAGAGTGCCCATGGAGCTCTGCAAACAGACACCAGGAATGTGGTGTTATGGGTTTTGTTTTCCCGGGCAGAGCCCTTTGTCAGTACCAGGTAGCCCCTTGTACCTCTAGGGGCAGGCTGTCAGCAGGATTTCCACGAATATCAAGATGCTGCCCAGGGACAAGCTGCCACCTGTGCCAACTTGAGCTGCTTTGAGAGTGCCCTCGGAGCTCTGCAAACTGAGACCAGGAACGTGAGTTTGTGAATTTTTTTTCCCTGGGCAGAAGATTTTGTCAGTACCAGGTAGGGCCTTGTTCCTTCGGGGCCGTCTGCCCGCTGGATTTCCATGAATATCAAGATGCTGCCCAGGGACAAGCTGCCACCTGTGGCAACTTGGGCTGCTTTGAGAGTGCCCACGGAGCTCTGCAAACTGAGACCAGGAACGTCGGGTGGTGGGTTTGTTTCCACGGGCAGAGCCCTTTGTCAGTACCAGGTAGGCCCTTGTTCCTTAGGGGCCGTCTGCCTGCTGGATTTTCACGAATATCAAGATGCCACCCAGGGACAAACAGCCACCTGTGGCAACACGGGCTGCTTTGAGAGTGCCCACGGAGCTCTGCAAACTGAGACCAGGAACGTGGGGTGGTGGGTTTTGTTTCCACGGGCTGAAGCCTTTGTCACTGCCATGTAGTCTTTCGGCCCTTAAGGGCAGGCTGGCACCAGGATTTCCAGGAATATCAAGATGCCGCCCAGGGACAAGATGCCACCTGTGCCAACTCGGGCTGCTTTGAGAGTGCCCACGGAGCTCTGCAAACTGAGACCAGGAACGTGGGTTGGCGAATTTTGTTTCCCCAGGCAGAAGCCTTTGTCAGTTCCAGGTAGTCCCTTGGCCCTTCGGGGCAGGCTGGCAGAAGGATTTCCACGAATATCAAGATGTCGCGCAGGGACAAGCTGCCACCTGTGCCAACTCGGGCTGCTTTGAGAGTGCCCATGGAGCTCTGCAAACAGAAACCAGGAACGTTGTGTGCTGAGTTTTGTTTTCCCGGGCAGAGCCCTTTGTCTGTACCAGGTAGGCTCTTGTTCCTTAGGGGCCATCTGTCTGCAGGATTTCCATGAATATCAAGATGCTGCTCAGGGATAAGCTGCCACCTGTGCCAACTCGTGCTGCTTTGAGAGTGCCCATGAAGCTCTGCAAACTGAGACCAGGAACGTGGGGTTATGGGTTTTGTTTCCCCGGGCAGAAGCCTTTGTCAGTACCATGTAGGGCCTCGGCCCTTAAGGGGAGGCTGGCACAAGGATTTCCACGAATATCAAGATGCCGCCCAGGGACAAACAGCCACCTGTGGCAACTCGCGCTGCTTTGAGATTGCCCATGGAGCTCTGCAAACTGAGACCAGGACCGTGGGGTGCTGAGTTTTGTTTTCCCGAGCAGAAGCTTTTGTCAGTACTAGGTAGGCTCTCTGTCCTTCGGGGCCGGCTGCCCGCTGGATTTCTACGAATATCAAGATGCTGCCCAGGGACAAGCTGCCACCTGTGCCAACTCGGGCTGCTTTGAGAGTGCCCACAGAACTCTTCAAACTGAGACCAGGAACGTGGGGTGGTGGGTTTTATTTCCACGGGCTGAAGCCTTTGTCACTGCCATGTAGTCTTTCGGCCCTTAAGGGCAGGCTGGCACCAGGATTTCCACGAATATCAAGATGCTGCGCAGGGACAAGCAGCCACCTGTGCCAACTCGGGCTGCTTTGAGAGTGCCCATGGAGCTCTGCAAACTGAGACCAGGAACGTGGGTTGGCGAATTTTGTTTCCACGGGCAAAAGCCTTTGTCAGTCCCAGGTAGGCCCTTGGCCCTTCGGGGCAGGCTGGCAGAAGGATTTCCACGAATATCAAGATGCCGCGCAGGGACAAGCTGCGACCTGTGCCAACTCGGGCTGCTTTGAGAGTGCCCATGGAGCTCTGCCAACAGAAACCAGGAACGTTGTGTGCTGAGTTTTTTTTTCCCGGGCAGAGCCCTTTGTCTGTACCAGGTAGGCTCTTGTTCCTTAGGGGCCATCTGCCTGCAGGATTTCCAGGAATATCAAGATGCTGCCCAGGGACAAGCTGCCACCTATGGCAACTCGGTCTGCTTTGAGAGTGCCCATGAAGCTCTGCAAACTGAGACCAGGAACGTGGGGTTATGGGTTTGATTTCCCCGGGCAGAAGCCTTTGTCAGTACCATGTAGGCCCTCGGCCCTTCGGGGCAGGCTGGCAGAAGGATTTCCACGAATATCAAGATGCTGCGCAGGGACAAGCTGCCACCTGTGCCAACTCGGGCTGCTTTGAGAGTGCCCATGGAGCTCTGCAAACTGAGACCAGGAAAGTGGTGTTCTGAGTTTTGTTTTCCCGAGAAGATGCTTTTGTCAGTACTAGGTAGGCCCTCGGCCCTTCGGGGCCGGCTGCCCGCTGGATTTCCATAAATATCAAGATGCTGCCCAGGGACAAGCTGCCACCTGTGCCAACTCGGGCTGCTTTGAGAGTGCCCACGGAACTCTTCAAACTGAGACCAGGAACGTGGGGTGGTGGGTTTTGTTTTCACGGGCTGAAGCCTTTGTCAGTGCCATGTAGTGCCTCGGCCCTTAAGGGCAGGCTGGCACCAGGATTTCCACGAATATCAAGATGCCGCCCAGGGACAAGCTGCCACCTGTGCCAACTCGCGCTGCTTTGAGATTGTAAATGGAGCTCTGCAAACAGAAACCAGGAACGTGTTGTTATGGGTTTTGTTTTCCCGGGCAGAACCCTTTGTCAGTACCCTGTAGGCCCTTGTTCCATAGGGGCCGTCTGCCTTCTGGATTTCCACGAATATCAAGATGCTGCCCAGGGACAAGCTGCCACCTGTGCCAACTCGCGCTGCTTTGAGAGTGCCCATGGAGCTTTGCAAACTGAGACCACGAACGTGGGGTGGTGGGTTTTGTTTCCACGGGCTGAAGCCTTTGTCAGTACCATGTAGGCCCTCGGCCATTCGGGTCAGGCTGGCACAAGGATTTCCACGAATTACAAGATGCCGCGCAGGGACAAGCTGGCACCTGTGCCAACTCGGGCTGCTTTGAGAGTGCCCATGAAGCTCTTCAAACTGAGACCAGGAACGTGGGTTGGCGAATTTTATTTCCCTGGGCAGAAGCCTTTGTAAGTCCATGGTAGTCCCTCGGCCCTTCGGGGCAGGCTGGCAGAAGGATTTCCACGAATATCAAGATGCCGCCCAGGGACAAGCTGCCACCTGTGCCAACTCGGGCTGCTTTGAGAGTGCCCATGGAGCTCTGCAAACAGACACCAGGAATGTGGTGTTATGGGTTCTGTTTTCCCGGGCAGAGCCCATTTTCAGTACCAGGTAGGCCCTTGTTCCTTAGGGGCAGGCTGTCAGCAGGATTTCCACGAATATCAAGATGCTGCCCAGGGACAAGCTGCCACCTGTGCCAACTCGGGCTGCTTTGAGATTGCCCACGGAGCTCTGCAAACTGAGACCAGGAACGTGAGTTTGTGAATTTTTTTTCCCTGGGCAGAAGATTTTGTCAGTACCAGGTAGGGCCTTGTTCCTTCGTGGCCGGCTGCCCACTGGATTTCCATGAATATCAAGATGCTGCCCAGGGACAAGCTGCCACCTGTGGCAACTCGGTCTGCTTTGAGAGTGCCCACGGAGCTCTGCAAACTGAGACCAGGAACGTGGGGTGCTGAGTTTTGTTTTCCCGAGCAGAAGTATTTGTTAGTACTAGGTGGGCCCTCAGCCGTCCGGGGCCGGCTGCCCGCTGGATTTCCACGAATATCAAGATGCTGCCCAGGGACAAGCTGCCACCTGTGCCAACTCGGGCTGCTTTGAGAGTGCCCACGGAGCTCTTCAAACTGAGACCAGGAACGTGGGGTGGTGGGTTTTGTTTCCACGAACAGAAGCCTTTGTCAGTACCAGGTAGGCCCTTGTTCCTTAGGGGCCGTGTGCCTGCTGGATTTCCACGAATATCAATATGCCGCCCAGGGACAAGCTGCCACCTGTGCCAACTCGGGCTGCCTTGAGAGTGCCCATGAAGCTCTTCAAACTGAGACCAGGAACGTGGGTTGGCGAATTTTGTTTCCCTGGGCAGAAGCCTTTGTAAGTCCATGGTAGGCCCTCGGCCCTTCGGGGCAGGCTGGCAGAAGGATTTCCACGAATATCAAGATGCCGCCCAGGGACAAGCTGCCACCTGTGCCAACCCGGGCTGCTTTGAGAGTGCCCACGGAGCTCTGCAAACTGAGACCAGGAACGTGAGTTTGTGAATTTTTTTTCCCTGGGCAGAAGATTTTGTCAGTACCAGATAGGGCCTTGTTCCTTCGTGGCCGGCTGCGCGCTGGATTTCCATGAATACCAAGATGCTGCCCAGGGACAAGCTGCCACCTGTGGCAACTCGCGCTGCTTTGAGAGTGCCGACGGAGCTCTGCAAACAGAAACCAGGAACGTGGGGGGGTGGGTTTTGTTTCCACGGGCAGAGCCCTTTGTCAGTACCAGGTAGGCCCTCGGCCCTTAAGGGCAGGCTGGCACAAGGATTTCCACGAATATCAAGATGCCGCCCAGGGACAAGCTGCCACCTGTGGCAACTCGCGCTGCTTTGAGAGTGCCCATGGAGCTCTGCAAACTGAGACCAGGACCGTGGGGTGCTGAGTTTTGTTTTCCCGAGCAGAAGCTTTTGTCAGTACTAGGTAGGCTCTTGGCCCTTCGGGGCCGGATGCCCGCTGGATTTCCATGAATATCAAGATGCTATCCAGGGACAAGCTGCCACCTGTGCCAACTCGCGCTGCTTTGAGTGTGCCCACGGAATTCTTCAAACTGAGACCAGGAACGTGGGCTGGTGGGTTTTGTTTCCACGGGCTGAAACCTTTGTCACTACCATGTAGTCTTTCGGCCCTTAAGGGCAGGCTGGCACCAGGATTTCCAGGAATATCAAGATGCCGCCCAGGGACAAGCTGCCACCTGTGGCAACTCGGGCTGCTTTGAGAGTGCCCACGGAGCTCTGCAAACTGAGACCAGGAACGTGGGGTGCTGAGTTTTGTTTTCCCGAGCAGAAGCTTTTGTCAGTACTAGGTAGGCCCTTGGCCCTTCGGGGCAGGCTGGCAGAAGGATTTCCACGAATATCAAGATGCCGCGCAGGGACAAGCTGCGACCTGTGCCAACTCGGGCTGCTTTGAGAGTGCCCATGGAGCTCTGCAAACAGAAACCAGGAACGTTGTGTGCTGAGTTTTGTTTCCCCGGGCAGAGCCCTTTGTCTGTACCAGGTAGGCCCTTGTTCCATAGGGGCCGTCTGCCTGCTGGATTTCCAGGAATATCAAGATGCTATCCAGGGACAAGCTGCCACCTGTGGCAACTCGCGCTGCTTTGAGAGTGCCCATGGAGCTCTGCAAACTGAGACCAGGAACGTGGGGTGCTGAGTTTTGTTTTCCTGAGCAGAAGTATTTGTCAGTACTAGGTGGGCCCTCGGCCCTTCGGGGCCGGCTGCCCGCTGGATTTCCATGAATATCAAGATGCTGCTCAGAGACAAGCTGCCACCTGTGCCAACTCGGTCTGCTTTGAGAGTGCCCACGGAACTCTTCAAACTGAGACCAGGAACATGGGGTGGTGGGTTTTGTTTCCACAGGCTGAAGCCTTTGTCAGTGCCATGTAGTCCCTCGGCCCTTAAGGGCAGGCTGGCACCAGGATTTCCACGAATATCAAGATGCCGCCCAGGGACAAGCTGCCACCTGTGACAACTCGGGCTGCTTTGAGAGTGCCCATGGAGCTCTGCAAACAGACACCAGGAATGTGGTGTTATGGGTTTTGTTTTCCCGGGCAGAGCCCTTTGTCAGTACCAGGTAGCCCCTTGTTCCTCTAGGGGCAGGCTGTCAGCAGGATTTCCACGAATATCAAGATGCTGCCCAGGGACAAGCTGCCACCTGTGCCAACTTGAGCTGCTTTGAGAGTGCCCTCGGAGCTCTGCAAACTGAGACCAGGAACGTGAGTTTGTGAATTTTTTTTCCCTGGGCAGAAGATTTTGTCAGTACCAGGTAGGGCCTTGTTCCTTCGGGGCCGTCTGCCCGCTGGATTTCCATGAATATCAAGATGCTGCCCAGGGACAAGCTGCCACCTGTGGCAACTTGGGCTGCTTTGAGAGTGCCCACGGAGCTCTGCAAACTGAGACCAGGAACGTCGGGTGGTGGGTTTGTTTCCACGGGCAGAGCCCTTTGTCAGTACCAGGTAGGCCCTTGTTCCTTAGGGGCCGTCTGCCTGCTGGATTTTCACGAATATCAAGATGCCACCCAGGGACAAACAGCCACCTGTGGCAACACGGGCTGCTTTGAGAGTGCCCACGGAGCTCTGCAAACTGAGACCAGGAACGTGGGGTGGTGGGTTTTGTTTCCACGGGCTGAAGCCTTTGTCACTGCCATGTAGTCTTTCGGCCCTTAAGGGCAGGCTGGCACAAGGATTTCCAGGAATATCAAGATGCCGCCCAGGGACAAGATGCCACCTGTGCCAACTCGGGCTGCTTTGAGAGTGCCCACGGAGCTCTGCAAACTGAGACCAGGAACGTGGGTTGGCGAATTTTGTTTCCCCAGGCAGAAGCCTTTGTCAGTTCCAGGTAGTCCCTTGGCCCTTCGGGGCAGGCTGGCAGAAGGATTTCCACGAATATCAAGATGTCGCGCAGGGACAAGCTGCCACCTGTGCCAACTCGGGCTGCTTTGAGAGTGCCCATGGAGCTCTGCAAACAGAAACCAGGAACGTTGTGTGCTGAGTTTTGCTTCCCCGGGCAGAGCCCTTTGTTTGTACCAGGTAGGCCCTTGTTCCTTAGGGGCCGTCTGCCTGCTGGATTTCCACGAATATCAAGATGCTATCCAGGGACAAGCTGCCACCTGTGGCAACTCGGGCTGCTTTGAGAGTGCCCATGGAGCTCTGCAAACAGAAACCAGGAACGTTGTGTGCTGAGTTTTGTTTTCCCGGGCAGAGCCCTTTGTCTGTACCAGGTAGGCTCTTGTTCCTTAGGGGCCATCTGTCTGCAGGATTTCCATGAATATCAAGATGCTGCTCAGGGATAAGCTGCCACCTGTGCCAACTCGTGCTGCTTTGAGAGTGCCCATGAAGCTCTGCAAACTGAGACCAGGAACGTGGGGTTATGGGTTTTGTTTCCCCGGGCAGAAGCCTTTGTCAGTACCATGTAGGGCCTCGGCCCTTAAGGGGAGGCTGGCACAAGGATTTCCACGAATATCAAGATGCCGCCCAGGGACAAACAGCCACCTGTGGCAACTCGCGCTGCTTTGAGATTGCCCATGGAGCTCTGCAAACTGAGACCAGGACCGTGGGGTGCTGAGTTTTGTTTTCCCGAGCAGAAGCTTTTGTCAGTACTAGGTAGGCTCTCTGTCCTTCGGGGCCGGCTGCCCGCTGGATTTCTACGAATATCAAGATGCTGCCCAGGGACAAGCTGCCACCTGTGCCAACTCGGGCTGCTTTGAGAGTGCCCACAGAACTCTTCAAACTGAGACCAGGAACGTGGGGTGGTGGGTTTTGTTTCCACGGGCTGAAGCCTTTGTCACTGCCATGTAGTCTTTCGGCCCTTAAGGGCAGGCTGGCACCAGGATTTCCACGAATATCAAGATGCTGCGCAGGGACAAGCAGCCACCTGTGCCAACTCGGGCTGCTTTGAGAGTGCCCATGGAGCTCTGCAAACTGAGACCAGGAACGTGGGTTGGCGAATTTTGTTTCCCCGGGCAAAAGCCTTTGTCAGTCCCAGGTAGGCCCTTGGCCCTTCGGGGCAGGCTGGCAGAAGGATTTCCACGAATATCAAGATGCCGCGCAGGGACAAGCTGCGACCTGTGCCAACTCGGGCTGCTTTGAGAGTGCCCATGGAGCTCTGCCAACAGAAACCAGGAACGTTGTGTGCTGAGTTTTTTTTTCCCGGGCAGAGCCTTTTGTCTGTACCAGGTAGGCTCTTGTTCCTTAGGGGCCATCTGCCTGCAGGATTTCCAGGAATATCAAGATGCTGCCCAGGGACAAGCTGCCACCTATGGCAACTCGGTCTGCTTTGAGAGTGCCCATGAAGCTCTGCAAACTGAGACCAGGAACGTGGGGTTATGGGTTTGATTTCCCCGGGCTGAAGCCTTTGTCAGTACCATGTAGGCCCTCGGCCCTTCGGGGCAGGCTGGCAGAAGGATTTCTACGAATATCAAGATGCTGCGCAGGGACAAGCTGCCACCTGTGCCAACTCGGGCTGCTTTGAGAGTGCCCATGGAGCTCTGCAAACTGAGACCAGGAAAGTGGTGTTCTGAGTTTTGTTTTCCCGAGAAGATGCTTTTGTCAGTACTAGGTAGGCCCTCGGCCCTTCGGGGCCGGCTGCCCGCTGGATTTCCATGAATATCAAGATGCTGCCCAGGGACAAGCTGCCACCTGTGCCAACTCGGGCTGCTTTGAGAGTGCCCACGGAACTCTTCAAACTGAGACCAGGAACGTGGGGTGGTGGGTTTTGTTTTCACGGGCTGAAGCCTTTGTCAGTGCCATGTAGTGCCTCGGCCCTTAAGGGCAGGCTGGCACCAGGATTTCCACGAATATCAAGATGCCGCCCAGGGACAAGCTGCCACCTGTGCCAACTCGCGCTGCTTTGAGATTGCAAATGGAGCTCTGCAAACAGAAACCAGGAACGTGTTGTTATGGGTTTTGTTTTCCCGGGCAGAACCCTTTGTCAGTACCCTGTAGGCCCTTGTTCCATAGGGGCCGTCTGCCTTCTGGATTTCCACGAATATCAAGATGCTGCCTAGGGACAAGCTGCCACCTGTGCCAACTCGCGCTTCTTTGAGAGTGCCCATGGAGCTTTGCAAACTGAGACCACGAACGTCGGGTGGTGGGTTTTGTTTCCACGGGCTGAAGCCTTTGTCAGTACCATGTAGGCCCTCGGCCATTCGGGTCAGGCTGGCACAAGGATTTCCACGAATATCAAGATGCTGCCCAGGGACAAGCTGCCACCTGTGCCAACTCGGGCTGCTTTGAGAGTGCCCACGGAGCTCTTCAAACTGAGACCAGGAACGTGGGGTGGTGGGTTTTGTTTCCACGAACAGAAGCCTTTGTCAGTACCAGGTAGGCCCTTGTTCCTTAGGGGCCGTGTGCCTGCTGGATTTCCACGAATATCAATATGCCGCCCAGGGACAAGCTGCCACCTGTGCCAACTCGGGCTGCCTTGAGAGTGCCCATGAAGCTCTTCAAACTGAGACCAGGAACGTGGGTTGGCGAATTTTGTTTCCCTGGGCAGAAGCCTTTGTAAGTCCATGGTAGGCCCTCGGCCCTTCGGGGCAGGCTGGCAGAAGGATTTCCACGAATATCAAGATGCCGCCCAGGGACAAGCTGCCACCTGTGCCAACCCGGGCTGCTTTGAGAGTGCCCATGGAGCTCTGCATACAGACACCAGGAATGTGGTGTTATGGGTTTTGTTTTCCCGGGCAGAGCCCATTTTCAGTACCAGGTAGGCACTTGTTCCTTAGGGGCAGGCTGTCAGCAGGATTTCCACGAATATCAAGATGCTGCCCAGGGACAAGCTGCCACCTGTGCCAACTTGAGCTGCTTTGAGAGTGCCCACGGAGCTCTGCAAACTGAGACCAGGAACGTGAGTTTGTGAATTTTTTTTCCCTGGGCAGAAGATTTTGTCAGTACCAGGTAGGACTTGTTCCTTCGGGGCCGGCTGCCCGCTGGATTTCCATGAATATCAAGATGCTGCCCAGGGACAAGCTGCCACCTGTGCCAACTCGGGCTGCTTTGAGAGTGCCCACGGAACTCTGCAAACTGAGACCAGGAACGTGGGGTGGTGGGTTTTGTTTCCACGGGCTGAAGCCTTTGTCACTGCTATGTAGTCTTTCGGCCCTTAAGGGCAGGCTGGCACCAGGATTTCCACGAATATCAAGATGCCGCCCAGGGACAAGCTGCCACCTGTGCCAACTCGGGCTGCTTTGAGAGTGCCCATGGAGCTCTGCAAACTGAGACCAGGAACGTGGGTTGTCGAATTTTGTTTCCCCGGGCAGAAGCCTTTGTCAGTTCCAGGTAGTCCCTTGGCCCTTCGGGGCAGGCTGGCAGAAGGATTTCCACGAATATCAAGATGCCGCGCAGGGACAAGCTGCCACCTGTGCCAACTCGGGCTGCTTTGAGAGTGCCCATGGAGCTCTGCAAACAGAAACCAGGAACGTTGGGTGCTGAGTTTTGTTTCCCCGGGCAGAGCCCTTTGTTTGTACCAGGTAGGCCCTTGTTCCTTAGGGGCCGTCTGCCTGCTGGATTTCCACGAATATCAAGATGCTATCCAGGGACAAGCTGCCACCTGTGGCAACTCGCGCTGCTTTGAGAGTGCCCATGGAGCTCTGCAAACAGAAACCAGGAACGTTGTGTGCTGAGTTTTGTTTCCCCGGGCAGAGCCCTTTGTTTGTACCAGGTAGGCCCTTGTTCCTTAGGGGCCGTCTGCCTGCTGGATTTCCACGAATATCAAGATGCTGCTCAGGGACAAGCTGCCACCTGTGGCAACTCGGGCTGCTTTGAGAGTGACCATGAAGCTCTGCAAACTGAGACCAGGAACGTGGGGTGGTGGGTTTGGTTTCCCTGGGCAGAAGCCTTTGTCAGTACCATGTAGGCCCTCGGCCCTTCGGGACAGGCTGGCAGAAGGATTTCCACGAATATCAAGATGCTGCGCAGGGACAAGCTGCCACCTGTGCCAACTCGGGCTGCTTTGAGAGTGCCCATGGAGCTCTGCAAACTGAGACCAGGAACGTGGGGTGCTGAGTTTTGTTTTCCCGAGCAGAAGCTTTTGTCAGTACTAGGTAGGCCCTTGGCCCTTCGGGGCAGGCTGGCAGAAGGATTTCCACGAATATCAAGATGCCGCCCAGGGACAAGCTGCCACCTGTGCCAACTCGGGCTGCTTTGAGAGTGCCCATGGAGCTCTGCAAACAGAAACCAGGAATGTTGTGTGCTGAGTTTTGTTTCCCCGGGCAGAGCCCTTTGTCAGTACCAGGTAGGCCCTTGTTCGTTAGGGGCCGTCTGCCTGCTGGATTTCCACGAATATCAAGATGCTATCCAGGGACAAGCTGCCACCT
>NW_024037624.1:0-7379 GCF_015832195.1 Motacilla alba alba
CAGACTGCCTCTAAGGTCTGAGGGCCTACTTGGTACTGACAAAGGCTTCTGCCCTGGAAAACAAAACCCATAACCCCACATACTTCTGGTCTCAGTTTGCAGAGCTCTGTGGGCACCCTCAAAGCAGCCCGAGTTGGCACAGGTGGCAGCTTGTCCCTGGGCAGCATCTTGATATTCGTGGAAATCCAGCAGGCAGTCTGGCCCTGAAATTCCGACGGCCTACCTGGTACTGACAAATGCTTCTGCCCTGGGAAAACAAAACTCACCAACACCACGTTTCTGGTCTCAGTTTGCAGAGCACCATGGGCACTCTCAAAGCAGCGCGAGTTGGCACAGGTGGCAGCTTGTCCTTGGGCAGCATCTTGATATTCGTGGAAATCTTGCAGGCAGCCTGCCCCTAAGGAACAAGGGCCTACCTGGCACTTGAGAGATGCTTCTGCCCGGGAGAAACAAAACCCACAACACTACGTTCATGGTCTCAGTTTGCAGAGCTCCGTGGGCACCCTCAAAGCAGCGCGAGTTGGCACAAGTGGCAGCTTGTCCCTGGGCAGCATCTTGATATTCGTGGGAAATTGAGCGGCCAGCCTGCCCCTGATGAACAAGGGCCCTCCTGGTACTGACAAAGGCTTCTGCCCGGGAAAACAAAAGCCACCACCCCACGTTCCACATCTCAGTTTGCAGAGCACCATGGGCACTCTCAAAGCAGCCCGAGTTGGCACAGGCGGCAGCTTTTCCCTGGGCAGCATCTTGATATTCGTGGAAATCCTGCAGGCAGCTGGCCCCCAAGGGCCAAGGGCCTACCTGGTACTGAGAAAGGCTTCTGCCAGGGGAATACAAAACCCACACCCTACGTTCCTGGTCTCAGTTTGCAGAGCTCCCTGGGCACCCTCAAAGCAGCCGCGAGTTGGCACAGGTGGCAGCTTGTCCCTGGGCAGCATCTTGATATTCGTGGAAATCCTGCAGGCTGCCTGCCCCTAAGGAACAAGGGCCTACCTGGTACTGACAAATGTTTCTGCCCTGGCAAACAAATCTCAGCACCCCACGTTCCACATCTCGCAGTTTGCAGAGCTCCATGGGAACTCTCAAAGCAGCGCGAGTTGGCACAGGTGGCAGCTTGTCCCTGCGCAGCATCTTGATATTCGTGGAAATCTTGCTGCCAGCCTGCCCCTAAGGAACAAGGGCCTACCTGGTACTGAGAGAGGCTTCTGCCTGGGAAAACAAAACCCACAACCCTACGTTCCTGGTCTCAGTTTGCAGAGCTCCGTGGGCACCCTCAAAGCAGCGCGAGTTAGCCCGAGCTTGTCCCTGGGCAGCATCTTGATATTCGTGGAAATCCAGAAGGCAGCCCTGAATTACGAGAGCTGGTCAAATGCTTCTGGGAAACAAAACTCACCAAGCATCACTTGAGCTCCGTACTCTCAAAGCAGCCCGAGTGCACAAGAAATGTTTGTCCCTGGGCAGCATCTTGATAGGCAGGAGGCTGCCGGCCCTGAATTACGAGAGCCTACCTGGTACTGCAAATGCTTCTGCCCGGGGAAACAAAACTCACCAAGGCAAGTTCCTGGTCTCACTTTGCAGAGCTCCATGTGCACTCTCAAAGCAGCCCGAGTTGGCACAGGTGGCAGCTTGTCCCTGGGTGGCATCTTGATATGCGTGGAAATCCAGCAGGCAGACTGCCTCTAAGGGCTGAGGGCCTACTTGGTACTGACAAAGGCTTCTGCCCTGGAAAAAAAAACCCATAACCCCACATACTTTCTCTCAGTTTGAAGAGCTCTGTGGGCACTCTCAAAGCAGCCCGAGTTGGCACAGGTGGCAGCTTGTCCCTGGGCGGCATCTTGATATTCGTGGAAATCCTGCAGGCAGCTGGCCCCAAAGGGCCAACGGCCTACCTGGTACTGACAAAGGCTTCTGCCCAGGAAAACAAAACTCAGAACACCACGTTTCTGGTCTCAGTTTGCAGAGCACCATGGGCACTCTCAAAGCAGCGCGAGTTGGCACAGGTGGCAGCTTGTCCCTGGGCAGCATCTTGATATTCGTGGAAATCCAGCAGGCTGCCTGTGGAAGGGCCTACCTGGCACTCAAATGTGCCGGAGAAACAAAACTCCCCCAATGGTCTCAGTTGCAGAGCACCAGGGCACTCTCAAAGCACCTGGTGGCAGCTTGTCCCTAAACTTGTTTCGTGAAACCAGGAAAGGGCCGAGGGCCTAAAATGTTTCCCAGGAACAAAACCCACAAACCTGGTCTCAGTTTGAAGAGCTCCGTGGGCACTCTCAAAGCAGCGCGAGTTGGCACAGGTGGCAGAATATCCCTGTGCAGCATTTTGATATTCGGGGAAATCTTGCTGCCAGGCTGTCCCTAAGGAACAAGGGCCTACTTGGTACTGACAAAGGCTTCTGCCCTGGAAAACAAAACCCAGCACCCCACGTTTCTGGTCTCAGTTTGCAGAGCACCATGGGCACTCTCAAAGCAGCGTGAGTTGGCACAGGTGGCAGCTTGTCCCTGGGCAGCATCTTGATATTCGTGGAAATACAGCAGGCTGCCTGCCCTTAAGGACCGAGGGCCTACCTGGCACTGCAAATGCTTCTGCCCGGAGAAACAAAACTCAGCACCCCAGGTTCATGGTCTCAGTTTGCAGAGCTCCGTGGGCACTCTCAAAGCAGCCCGAGTTGGCACAGGTGGCAGAATATCCCTGGGCAGCATCTTGATATTCGTGGAAAGCTTGCTGCCAGCCTGCACCTAAAGAACAAGGGCATACCTGGTACTAAGAGAGGCTTCTGCCCGGGAAAACAAAACCCACAGTCCTACGTTCCTGGTCTCAGTTTGCAGAGCTCCGTGGGCACCCTCATAGCAGCACGAGTTGGCCCAAGTGGCAGCTGGTCCCTGGGCAGCATCTTGATATTCGTGGAAATCCAGCCGGCAGCCTGCCCCTGAGGAACAAGGACCCTCCTGGTACTGACAAAGGCTTCTGCCCGCGGAAAGAAAACCCACCAGCCCATGTTCCACATCTCAGTTTGCAGAGCTCCATGGGCACTCTCAAAGCAGCCCAAGTTGGCACAGGTGGCAGCTTGTCCCTGGGCGGCATCTTGATATTCGTGGAAATCCTGCAGGCAGCCGGCCCCCAAGGGCCAAGGGCCGACCTGGTACTGACAAAGGCTTCTGCCAGGGGAAACAAAACCCAGCACCCCACGTTTCTGGTCTCAGTTTGCAGAGCTCCATGGGCACCATCAAGCAGCCCGAGTTGGCACAGGTGGCAGCTTGTCCCTGGGCAGCATCTTGATATTCGTGGAAATCCAGCAGGCAGTCGGCCCTGAAATTCCGAGGGCCTACCTGGTACTGACAAATGCTTCTGCCAGGGGAAACAAAACTCACCAACGCACGTTCCTGGTCTCACTTTGCAGAGCTCCAAGGGCACTCTCAAAGCAGCGCGAGTTGGCACAGGTGGCAGCTTGTCCTTTGGCAGCATGTTGATATTCATGGAAATCCAGCAGGCTGCCTGCCCTTAAAGACCAAGGGCCTACCTGGCACTGCAAATGCTTCTGCCCAGGGAAACAAAACTCAGCACCCCAGGTTCATGGTCTCAGTTTGCAGAGCTCCATGGGCACTCTCAAAGCAGCCCGAGTTGGCACAGGTGGCAGCTTGTCCCTGGGCAGCATCTTGATATTCGTGGAAATCTTGCTGCCAGCCTGCCCCTAAGGAACAAGGGCCTACCTGGTACTGACAAAGGCTTCTTCCCAGGGAAACCAAATCCACCACCCCACGTTCCACATCTCAGTTTGCAGAGCTCCATGGGCACTCTCAAAGCAGCCCGAGTTAGCACAGGTGGCAGCTTGTCCCTGGGCGGCATCTTGGTATTGGCAGAAATCCAGCAGGCAGTCGGCCCCTAAGGGCCGTGGGCCTACCTGGAACAGACAAAGGCTTCTGCCCAGTTAAACAAAATTCGCCAACACACGTTCATGGTCTCAGTTTGCAGAGCTCCATGGGTACTCTAAAATCAGCGTGAGTTGCCACAGGTGGCAGCTTGTCCCTGGGCGGCATCTTGATATTCGGCGAAATCCGGCAGGCCGACGGCCCCTAAGGACTGAGAGCCTACCTGGTACTGACAAAGGCTTCTGCCCAGGAAAAAAAAAACCCACCACCCCACGTTCCGGGTCTCAGTTTGCAGAGCTCTGTGGGCACTCTTAAAGCAGCCCGAGTTGGCACAGGTGGCAGCTTGCCCCTGGGCGGCATCTTGATATTGGCGGAAATCCAGCCGGCAGGCGGCCCATAAGTGCCAAGGGGCCTACCTGGTACTGACAAATGCTTCTGCCCAGGGAAACAAAACAGACCAACCCACGTTAATGGTCTCAGTTTGCAGAGCTCCATGGGCACTCTCAAGGCAGCGCGAGTTGGCACAGGTGGCAGCTTGTCCCTGGGCAGCATCTTCAGATTCGCAAAAACCCAGCAGGCAGCTGGCCCCGAAGGGCGAAGGCCTACCTGGTACAGACAAAGGCTTCTGCCCAGGTAAACTAAGCTCACCACACCACGTGCCTGGTCTCAGATTGCAGAACTCCATGGGCACACTCAAAGCAGCCCGTATTGGCACAGGCGGCAGTTTGTCCCTGGGCGGCATCTTGATATTCGCGGAAATCCAGCGAGCAGGCGCCCCAAAGGGCCAAGGGCCAATCTGGTACTGACAAAGGCTTCTGCCCGGGGAAAGAAAACCCACCATGCCACGTTCCTGGTCTCAGTTTGCAGAGCTCCATGGGCACTCTCAAAGCAGCCTGAGTTGGCACAGGTGGCAGCTTGTCCCTGGGCGGCATCTTGATATTGGCGGAAATCCAGCAAGCAGACGGCCCCTAAGGACTGAGGGCCTACCTGATACTGACACAGCTTCTGCCCCGGAATACAAAACTCACCAGCCCACGTTCCTGGTCTCAGTTGGCAGAGCTCTTTAGGCACTCTGCAAGCAGCCTGACTTGGCACTGGTGGCAGCCTGTCCCTTGGTGGCAACTTGAAATTCGTGGAAATCTAGCAACCAGCTAGCCGCAGTGGGCTGGTGTTGTGCGGCTTGCTTCTTCACCTCCTGCAAGCTGCCGGCTCTCCGTGTAGCGAAAGCGAAAGAGCCGCTACTTCGCGCACTGCTGCTTGTGCCGGTGGCGGTGCGCTCCGGAGCGCTGCTTCGGGCGAAAGACGCCGGCCAGCGGCACTTCGCTCCGGATAGCCCCGTACCTCCGTCTTCTGCCTCTCTCGTCGTCTGCATCCTAGCCAAAAGCTTCTGCATGACTTCTCGCCGAGAGAGAAAGTGTGCCAGCACTGCAAACATCTACCGATCTTGTTTGACGAGTTCACCCAGTTCTTTGCATCTCGCAGCGCAAAGAGACCCGCAAGAGTTTCCACGGAGCGTTGCAGGAGCACTAGCAAGATGCATTGCAAAGTTGTCCAAAAACTTCTTCCATTCGCATGCTAACGTGATTTTCAAAGGCATGCGAGTGGCAATCCACCATCCCGCAGCAGTAAGCTAGCTGCGCCCACAATGCTGCTGTTGTGCGGCTTGCTTCTTCACCTCCTGCAAGCTGCCGGCTCTCCGTCTAGCGAAAGCGAAAGAGCCGCTACTTCGCGCACTGCTGCTTGTGCCGGTGGCGGTGCGCTCCGGAGCGCTGCTTCGGGCGAAAGACGCCGGCCAGCGACACTTCGCTCCGGACAGCCCCGTACCTCCGTCTTCTGCCTCTCTCGTCGTCTGCATCCTAGCCTAAAGCTTCTCCCTGACTTCTCGCCGAGAGAGAAAGTGTGCCAGCACTGCAAACATCTTCCGATCTTGCTTGACGAGTTCACCCAGTTCTTTGCATCTCGCAGCGCAAAGAGACCCGCAAGAGTTTCCACGGAGCGTTGCAGGAGCACTAGCAAGATGCATTGCAAAGTTGCCAAAAAACTTCTTCCATTCGCATGCTAACGTGATTTTCATAGGCATACGAATGGCAAACCACCATCCCGCAGCAGTTCGAGAGCTGCGCCCACAATGCTGCTGTTGTGCGGCTTGCTTCTTCACCTCCTGCAAGCTGCCGGCTCTCCGTCTAGCGAAAGCGAAAGAGCCGCTACTTCGCGCACTGCTGCTTGTGCCGGTGGCGGTGCGCTCCGGAGCGCTGCTTCGGGCGAAAGACGCCGGCCAGCGGCACTTCGCTCCGGACAGCCCCGTACCTCCGTCTTCTGCCTCTCTCGTCGTCTGCATCCTAGCCAAAAGCTTCTCCCTGACTTCTCGCCGAGAGAGAAAGTGTGCCAGCACTGCAAACATCTTCCGATCTTGCTTGACGAGTTCACCCAGTTCTTTGCATCTCGCAGCTCAAAGAGACCCGCAAGAGTTTCCACGGAGTGTTGCAGGAGCACTAGCAAGATGCATTGCAAAGTTGTCCAAAAACTTCTTCCATTCGCATGCTAACGTGATTTTCAAAGGCATACGAGTGGCAATCCACCATCCCGCAGCAGTTCGACAGCTGCGCACACAAGGCTGCTGTTGTGCGGCTTGCTTCTTCACCTCCTGCAAGCTGCCGGCTCTCCGTCTAGCGAAAGCGAAAGAGCCGCTACTTCGCGCACTGCTGCTTGTGCCGGTGGCGGTGCGCTCCGGAGCGCTGCTTCGGGCGATAGACGCCCGCGAGCGGCACTTCGCTCCCGACAGCTCCGTACCTCCGTCTTCTTCCTCTCTCGTCGTCTGCATCCTAGCCAAAAGCTTCTCCATGACTTCTCGCCGAGAGAGAAAGTGTGCCAGCACTGCAAACATCTACCGATCTTGTTTGACGAGTTTCACCCAGTTCTTTGCATCTCGCAGCGCAAAGAGACCCGCAAGAGTTTCCACGGAGCGTTGCAGGAGCACTAGCAAGATGCATTGCAAAGTTGTCCAAAAACTTCTTCCATTCGCATGCTAACGTGATTTTCAAAGGTATACGAGTGGCAATCCACCATCCCGCAGCAGTAAGAGAGCTGCGCACACAATGCTGCTGTTGTGCGGCTTGCGTCTTCACCTCCTGCAAGCTGCTGGCTCTCCGTCTAGCGAAGGCGAAAGAGCCGCTTCTTCGCGCACTGCTGCTTGTGCCGGTGGCGGTGCGCTCCGGAGCGCTGCTTCGGGCGATAGACGCCCGCGAGCGGCACTTCGCTCCGGACAGCTCCGTACCTCCGTCTTCTGCCTCTCTCGTCGTCTGCATTCTAGCCTAAAGCTTCTCCATGACTTCTCGCCGAGAGAGAAAGTGTGCCAGCTCTGCAAACATCTTCCGATCTTGCTTGACGAGTTCACCCAGTTCTTTGCATCTAGCAGCGCAAAGAGACCCGCAAGAGTTTCCACGGAGCGTTGCAGGAGCACTAGCAAGATGCATTGCAAAGTTGCCAAAAACTTCTTCCATTCGCATGCTAAC
>NW_024037625.1:0-6971 GCF_015832195.1 Motacilla alba alba
TGCCTACCTGGTACTGACAAAGGCTTCTGCCCGGGAAAACAGAACTCACCAACCCACGTTCCTGGTCCCAGTTTGCAGAGCTCCATGGGCACTCTCAAAGCTGCCTGAGTTGCCACAGGTAGCAGCTTGTCCCTGGGTGGCATCTTCAAATTCGCGGATATCCTGCAGCCACACAGCCAAAAAGGGCCGAGGGCCTACCTGGTACTGACAAATGCTTCTGCCCGGGGAAATAAAACCCACCAACCCACGTTCCTGGTCTCAGTTTTCAGAGCTCCATGGGCACTCTCAAAGCAGCGCGAGTTGGCACGGGTGGCCGCTTGTCCCTAGGTGGCATCTTTAGATACGCGGAAATCCCGCTGCCACCCGGCCCCGAAGGTCAGACGTCCTACCTGGTACTGACAAAGGCTTCTGTCCCTGAAAAACAAAATTCTCCAACGCACGTTCCTCGTCTCAGTTTGCAGCGCTCCATTGGCACTCTCAAAGCAGCCCGAGTTGGCACAGGTCACAGCTTGCCCGTGGGCAGCATCTTCAGATTCGCGAAAACCCGGCAGGCAGCTGGCCACGAAGGGCGAGGGCCTACCTGATGCTGACAAAGGCTTCTGCCCGGGAAAACAAAACTCACCTCCCCACGTTCCACATCTCAGTTTGCAGAGCTCCGTGGGCACTCTCAAAGCAGCCCGAGTTGCCACAGGTGGCAGCTTGTCTCTGGGCGGCATCTTCCAATTCGCGGATATCCTGCAGCCAGACAGCCAAAAAGGTGGAGGACCTACCTGGTACTGGCAAAGGCTTCTGCCTCGGAAAAAAACCTCACTTCCCACGTTCTTGGTCTCAGTTTGCAGAGCTCCGTGGGCACTCTCAAAGCAGCCCGAGTTGGCACAGGTGGCAGCCTGTCCCTGGGCGGCATCTTCAGATTCGCGGAAATCCAGCAGGCAGCAGGCCACGAAGAGCCGAGGGCCTTCCTGGTACTGACAAAGGCTTCTGCCCGGGAAAACTAACCCACCACCCCACGTACAGGTCTCAGTTTGCAGAGCTCCATGGGCACTCTCGAAGCAGCCCGGGTGGGCACAGCTGGTAGCTTGTTCCTGGGCGGCATCTTCAGATTCCCGGAAATCCAGAAGGAAGCTGGCTTCGAAGGGCCGTGGGCCTACCTGGTACTGACAAAGGCTTCTGCCCAGGGAAACAAAATTCACCAACACATTTTCCTGGTCTCAGTTTGCAGAGCTCCATGGGCACTCTCTAAGCAGACCGAGTTGGCACAGGTGGCAGCTCGTCCCTGGGCGGCATCTTGATATTGGCGGAAATCCAGCAGGCAACCGGCCCATAAGTGCCAAGGGCCTACCTGGTACTGACAAATGCTTCTGCCCAGGGAAATAAAACCCACCAACCCACGTTAATGGTCTCAGTTTGCAGAGCTCCATGGGCACTCTGAATGAAGCGCGAGTCGGCACGGGTGGCAGCTTGTCCCTAGGCGGCATCTTTAGATACGCGGAAATCCCGCTGGCACCTGACAACGAAGGGCAGACGTCCTACCTGGTACTGACAATGGCTTCTGTCCCTGAAAAACAAAATTCGCCAACGCGCGTTCCTGGTCTCAGTTTGCAGCGCTCCATTGGCACTCTCAAAGCAGCCCGAGTTGGCACAGGTGGCAGCTTGTCCCTGGTCAGCATCTTCAGATTCGCGAAAACCCAGCAGGCAGCTGGCCCCGAAGGGCGAGGGCCTACCTGGTACTGACAAAGGATTCTGCCCAGGAAAACTAAGCTCACCACACCATGTGCCTGGTCTCAGTTTGCAGAGTTCCATGGGCACTCTCAAAGCAGACCGAGTTAGCACAAGGTGGCAGCTTGTCCCTGGTCGGCATCTTGATATTGGCGGAAATCCAGCAGGCAGACGGCCCCTAAGGGCCGTGGGCTTACCTAGAACAGACAAAGGCTTCTGCCCAGGGAAACAAAATTCGCCAACACACGTTCATGGTCTCAGTTTGCAGAGCTCCATGGGCACTCTCAAAGCAGCCCGAGTTGGCACAGGTGGCAGCTTGTCCCACGGCGGCATCTTCAGATTCGCGGAAATCCACCAGGCAGACGGCCCCGAAGGGCCAAGGGCCGACCTGGTACTGACAAAGGCTTCTGCCCGGGGAAAGAAAACCCACCACACGCAGCTCCTGGTCTCAGTTTGCAGAGTCCCATGGGCACTCTCAAAGCAGCCTGAGTTGGCACAGGTGGCAGCTTGTCCCTGGGTGGCATCTTCAAATTCGCGGATATCCAGCAGGCAGACGGCCCCAAAATGGCCGAGGGCCTACCTGGAACAGACAAAGGCTTCTGCCCAGGGAAACAAAATTCGCCAACCCACGTTCCTGGTCCCAGTTTTCAGAGCTCCATGGGCACTCTCAAAGCAGCCTGAGTTGCCACAGGTGGCAGCTTGTCCCTGGGCGGCATCTTGATATTGGCGGAAATCCAGCAGGCAGACGGCCCCTAAGCACTGAGGGCCTACCTGGTACTGACAAAGGCTTCTGCCCGTGGAAAAAAAACCCACCACCCCACGTTCCGGGTCTCAGTTTGCAGAGCTCCATGGGCACTCTCAAAGCAGCCTGAGTTGGCACAGGTGGCAGCTTTTCCCTGGATGGCATCTTCAAATTCGCGGATATCCTGCAGCCAGACAGCCCAAAAGGGTCGAGGGCCTACCTGGTACTGACAAAGGCTTCTGCCCGGGAAAACAGAACTCACCAACCCACGTTCCTGGTCCCAGTTTGCAGAGCTCCATGGGCACTCTCAAAGCAGCCTGAGTTGCCACAGGTGGCAGCTTGTCCCTGGGCGGCATCTTGATATTCGTGGGAAACCAAAAGGCCGCCTGCCCCTGAAGAACAAGGGCCTACCTGGTACTGACAAATGCTTCTGCCCGGGGAAAGAAAACTCAGCACCCCACGGTCCGGGTCTCAATTTGCAGAGCTCCATGGGCACTCTCAAAGCAGCCCGAGTTTGCACAGGTGGCAGCTTGTCCCTGGGCGCCATCTTCAGATTCCCGGAAATCCAGCAGGCAGCCGGTCCAAAAGGGCTAGGGCCTACCTGGTACTGACAAAGGCTTCTGCCCTCGGAAAAAAACCTCACTTCCCACGTTCCTGGTCTCAGTTTGCAGAGCTCCATGGGCACTCTCAAAGCTGCCTGAGTAGGCACGGGTGGCAGCTTGTCCATGGGCGGCATCTTCAGATTCCCGGAAATCCAGAAGGAAGCTGGCTTCGAAGGGCCGTGGGCCTACCTGGTACTGACAAAAGCTTCTGCCCAGGGAAACAAAATTCACCAACACATTTTCCTGGTCTCAGTTTGCAGAGCTCCATGGGCACTCTCAAAGCAGCCCGAGTTGGCACAGGTGGCAACTTGTCCTGGGTGGCATCTTCAAATTCGCGGATATCCTGCAGCCAGACAGCCCAATAGGGCCAAGGCCCTACCAGATACTGACAAAGGCTTCTGCCCGGGGAAAGAAAACCCACCACCCCACCTTCCTGGTCTCAGTTTGCAGAGTTCCATGGGCACTCTCAAAGCAGACCGAGTTAGCACAGGTCACTGCTTGTCCCTGGGCAGCATCTTCAGATTCGCGAAAACCCAGCAGGCAGCTGGCCCTGAAGGGCGAGGGCCTACCTGGTACTGACAAATGCTTCCGCCCGGGGAAACTAAGCTCACCACACCACGTGCCTGGTCTCAGTTTGCAGAACTCCATGGGCACACTCAAAGCAGGCCGAGTTGGCACAGGCGGCAGTTTGTCCCACGGCGGCATCTTGATATTGGCGGAAATCCAGCGAGCAGCCGCCCCAAAGGGCCAAGGGCCTACCTGGTACTGACAAAGGCTTCTGCCCGGGGAAAGAAAACCCACCACGCCACGTTCCTTGTCTCAGTTTGCAGAGTTCCATGGGCACTCTCAAAGCAGACCGAGTTAGCACAGGTGGCAGCTTGTCCCTGGGCGGCATCTTGATATTCATGGAAATCCAAAAGAAAGCTGGCCCCGAAGGGCCGTGGGCCTACCTGGAACAGACAAAGGCTTCTGCCCAGGGAAACAAAATTCGCCAACACACGTGCCTGGTCTCAGTTTGCAGAGCTCCATGGGCACTCTCAAAGCAGCCCGAGTTGGCACAGGTGGCAGCTTGTCCCTGGGCGGCATCTTGATATTGGCGGAAATCCAGGAGGCAGACGGCCCGTAAGGGCCGTGGGCCTACCTGGAACAGACAAAGGCTTCTGCCCGGGAAAAAACCCACCACCCCACTTTCCGGGTCTCAGTTTGCAGAGCTCCATGGGCACTCTCAAAGCAGCCTGAGATGGCACAGGTGGCAGCTTGTCCCTGGGTGGCATCTTCAAATTCGCGGATATCCTGCAGCCAGACACCCCAAAAGGGGGGAGTGCCTACCTGGTACTGACAAAGGCTTCTGCCCGGGAAAACAGAACTCACCAACCCACGTTCCTGGTCCCAGTTTGCAGAGCTCCATGGGCACTCTCAAAGCTGCCTGAGTTGCCACAGGTGGCAGATTATCCCTGGGTGGCATCTTCAAATTCGCGGATATCCTGCAGCCACACAGCCAAAAAGGGCCGAGGGCCTACCTGGTACTGACAAATGCTTCTGCCCGGGAAAATAAAACCCACCAACCCACGTTCCTGGTCTCAGTTTTCAGAGCTCCATGGGCACTCTCAAAGCAGCCCGAGTTGGCACAGGTGGCAGCTTGTCCCTGGGCGGCATCTTGATATTGGCGGAAATCCAGCAGGCAGCCGGCCCCGAAGGGCGAGGGCCTACCTGGTACTGACAAAGGCTTCTGCCTCGGGAAAAAAACCGCACATCCCACGTTCCTGGTCCCAGTTTGCAGAGCTCCATGGGCACTCTCAAAGCAGCCCGAGTTGGCACAGGTGGCAGCTTGTCCCTGGGCTGCATCTTGATATTCGTGGAAATCCTGCTGCCTGCCTGCCCCTGAGGAACAAGGGCCTACCTGGTACTGACAAATGCTTCTGCCCAGGGAAATAAAACCCACCAACCCACGTTAATGGTCTCAGTTTTCAGAGCTCCATGGGCACTCTCAAAGCAGCGCGAGTTAGCACAGGTTGCAGCTTGTCCCTGGGCGGCATCTTGATATTGGCGGAAATCCAGCAGGCAGACGGCCCCTAAGGGCCGTTGGCCTACCTGGTACTGACAAAGGCCTACCTTCTACCCGGGGAAAGAAAACTCAGCACCCCACGGTCCGGGCCCAGGGAAACAAAATTCGCCAACACACGTGCCTGGTCTCAGTTTGCAGAGCTCCATGGGCACTCTCAAAGCAGTGTGAGTTGCCACAGGTGGCAGCTTGTCCCTGGGCGGCATCTTGATATTGGTGGAAATCCAGCAGGCAGACGGCCCCTAAGGAACAAGGGCCTACCTGATACTGACAAAGGCTTCTGCCCGGGAAAAAAAAAACCACCACCCCACGTTCCGGGTCTCAGTTTGCAGAGCTCCCTGGGCACTCTCAAAGCAGCCTGAGTTGCCACAGGTGGCAGCTTGTCCCTGGGTGGCATCTTCAAATTCGCGGACATCCTGCAGCCAGACACCCCAAAAGGGGGGAGGGCCTACCTGGTACTGACAAAGGCTTCTGCCCGGGAAAAGAGAACTCACCAACCCACGTTCCTGGTCTCAGTTTGCAGAGCTCCATGGGCACTCTCAAAGCAGCCCGAGTTGGCAAAGGTGGCAGCTTGTCCCTGGGCGGCATCTTCAGATTCCCGGAAATCCACAAGGCTGCCTGCCCCTGAAGAACAAGGACCTACCTGGTACTGACAAATGCTTCTGCCCGGGGAAAGAAAACTCAGCACCCCACGGTCCGGGTCTCAATTTGCAGAGCACCATGGGCACTCTCAAAGCAGCCCGAGTTGGCACAGGTGGCAGCTTGTCCCTGGGCGGCATCTTGATATTGGCGGATATCCAGCAAGCAGCCGGCCCCTAAATGACAAGGGCCTACCTGGTACTGACAAAGGCTTCTGCCGCGGGAAATAAAACCCACCAACCCACGTTAATGGTCTCAGTTTTCAGAGCTCCTTGGGCACTCTCGAAGTAGCCCGGGTGGGCACAGCTGGTAGCTTGTTCCTGGGCGGCATCTTCAGATTCGCGGCATTCCAGGTGGAAGATGGCCCCAAACGGCCGTGGGCCTACCTGGTACTGAGGAAGGCCTTTGCGCAGGGAAACAAAATTCGCCACCCCATGTTCCTAGTCGCAGTTTTCAGAGTTCCGTTGGCACTCTCAAAGCAGCCCGAGTTGGCAGAGGTGGCAGCTTGTCCCTCGGCGGCATGTTCAAACTCGCGGATATCCCGCAGGCAGCCGGCTCCTAAGGGCCATGGGCCTACCTTCTACTGACACAGCTTCTGCCCCGGAATACAAAACTCACCAGCCCACGTTCCTGGTCGCAGTTGTCAGAGCTCTTTAGGCATTCTGCAAGCTGCCTGAGTTGGCACTGGTGGCAGCCTGTGTTTTAGTGGCAACTTGAAATTCGTGGAAATCTAGCAACCAGCTAGCCGCAGTGGGCTGGTGCTGTGCGGCTTGCTTCTTCACCTCCTGCAAGCTGCCGGCTCTCCGTCTAGCGAAGGCGAAAAAGCCGCTTCTTCGCGCACTGCTGCTTGTGCCGGTGGCGGTGCTCTCCGGAGCGCTGCTTCGGGCGAAAGACGCCGGCCAGCGGCACTTCGCTCCGGATAGCCCCCTACCTCCGGCTTCTGCTCCTCTCGTCGTCTACATCCCAGCCAAAAGCTTCTCCATGACTTCTCGCCGAGAAAGAAAGTGTGCCAGCACTGCAAACATCTACCGATCTTGCTTGACAAGTTCACCCAGTTCCTTGCATCTCGCAGCGCAAAGAGACCCGCAAGAGTTTCCACGGAGTGTTGCAGGAGCACTAGCAAGATGCATTGCAAAGTTGTCCAAAAACTTCTTCCATTCGCATGCTAACGTGATTTTCAAAGGCATGGGAGCGGCAATCCACCATCCCG
>NW_024037626.1:0-7000 GCF_015832195.1 Motacilla alba alba
CGAATATCAAGATGCCGCCCAGGGACAAGCTGCCACCTGTGCCAACTTGCGCTGCTTTCAGAGTGCCCATGGAGCTTTGCAAAGTGAGACCAGGAACGTGGGTTGCAGAGTTTGTTTTCCCGAGCAGAAGTATTTGTCTGTACAATGTAGGCCCTAGTTCCGTAGGGGCAGGCTGCCCGCTGGATTTCTACGAATATCAAGATGCTGCCCAGGGACAAGCGGCCACCTGTGCCAACTCGGGCTGCTTTGAGAGTGCCCACGGAGTCCTTCAAACTGAGACCAGGAATGTGGGGTGGTGGGTTTTGTTTCCCCGGGCAGAAGCCGTTGTCAGTACCAGGAGGGCCCTTGATCCTCAGGGGCAGGCTGCCGGCTGAATTTCCACGAATATCAAGATGCTGCCCAGGGACAAGCTGCCACCTGTGCCAACTCGCGCTGCTTTGAGAGTGCCCATGGAGCTCTGCAAACTGAGACCAGAAACATGGGGTGCTGGGTTTTGTTTTCCCGGGCAGAAGCCTTTGTCAGTTCCAAGTACCCCCTTGTTCCTTAGGGACAGCCTGGCAGCATATTTTCCCCGAATATCAAGATGCTGCCCAGGGATATTCTGCCACCTGTGCCAACTCGCGCTGCTTTGAGAGTGCCCATGGAGCTCTGCAAACTGAGACCAGGAACGTGGGTTTGTGGGTTTTGTTTTCCCGGGCAGAAACATTTGCAGTACCAGGTAGGCCCTCGGCCCTTTGGGGGAGGCTGGTACGAGGATTTCCACGAAAATCAAGTTTGAGCCCAGGGACAAGCTGCGACCTGTGCCAACTCGCGCTGCTTTGAGAGTGCCCACGGAGCTCTGCAAACTGTGACCAGGACCGTGGGGTGCTGAGTTTTGTTTTCCCGGGCAGAAGTATTTGTCAGTACTAGGTAGGCCCGCAGTCCTTCAGGGCTGTCTGCCTGCTGAATTTCCACGAATATCAAGATACTGCCCACGGAGGAGCTGCCACCTGTGCCAACTCGGGCTGCTTTGAGAGTGCCCATGGTGCTCTGCAAACTGAGACCAGAAACGTGCAGTGCTGGGTTTTGTTTTCCCGGGCAGAAGCCATTGTCAGTACCAGGTAGGCCCTTAGCCGTTGGGGGGCGGCTGCCTGCAGGATTTCCACGAATATCAAGATGCCGCCCAGGGACAAGCTGCCACCTGTGCCAACTCGGGCTGCTTTGAGAGTGCCCACGGAGCTCTGCAAACTGTGACCAGGACCGTGGGGTGCTGAGTTTTGTTTTCCCGGGCCGAAGCCTTTGACAGTACCATGAGGGCCCTTTTTCCTCAGGGGCAGGCTGCCGGCTGAATTTCCACGAATATCAAGATGCTTCCCACGATGGAGCTGCCACCTGTGCCAACTCGCGCTGCTTTGAGGGTGCCTACGGAGCTCTGAAAACTGAGACCAGGAACGTAGGATTTTGGGTTTTGTTTTCCCGGGCAGAAGCCTCTCTCAGTACCTGGTAGGCCCTTGTTCCTTAGGGGCAGGCTGGCAGCAAGATTTCCACGAATATCAAGATGCTGCCCAGGGACAAGCTGCCACCTGTGCCAACTCGGGCTGCTTTGAGAGTACCCACGGAGCTCTGCAGACAGAAACCAGGAACGTGGGGTGGTGAGATATTTTTTCCGCGGCAGAAGCCCTTGTCAGTACCAGGTAGGCCGTCGGCCCTTCCGGGCTGGCTGCCTGCTGGATTTCCACGAATATCAAGATGGCGCCCAGGGACAAGATGCCTCCTGCGCCAACTCGGGCTGCTTTGAGAGTGCCCATTGAGCTCTGCAAACTGAGATGTGAAACGTGGGGTGGTGGGTTTTGTTTCCCCGGGCAGAAGCCTGTGTCTGTACCAGGTAGACCCTCGGCCCTTAGGGTCCGGCTGGCACCAGGATTTCCCCGAATATCAAGATGTCACCCAGGGACAAGCTGCCACCTGTGCCAAGTCGGGCTGCTTTGAGAGTGCCCACGGAGTTCTGCAAACTGAGATGTGGAACGTGGGGTGGTGGGTTTTGTTTCCCTGGGCAGAAGCATTTGTCAGTACCAGGAGGGCCCTTGTTCCTCAGGGGCAGGTTGCCGCCTGAATTTCCACGAATATCAAGATGCTGCCCAGGGACAAGCTGCCACTTGGGCCAACTCGGGCTGCTTTGAGGGTGCCCACGGAGCTCTGCAAACTGAGACTAGGAACATAGCGTTTTGGGTTTTGTTTTCCCAGGCAGAAGCCTCTCTCAGTGCCTGGTAGGCCCTTGTCCTTAGGGCAGGCAGCCTGCTGTATTTCCACGAATATCAAGATGCTGCCCAGGGACAAGCTGCCACCTGTGCCAACTCGGGCTGCTTTGAGAGTGCCCATGGTGCTCTGCAAACTGAGACCAGAAACGTGGGGTGCTCCAGGGCAGAAGCCTTTGTCAGTACCAGGTAGGCCCTTGGCCCTTGGGGGCCAGGCCTGCAGGGCATGCCTGCCCAGGTATTTCCCTGCGAATATCAAGATGCCAGGTAGACCCTCGGCCCCAGGGACAAGCTGCCAGCTGCCACCTGTGACAACTCGGGCTGCTTTGAGAGTGCCCACGGAGCTCTACAAATTGAGACCAGGAACTTGCCTTGGTGAGTTTTTTTTCCCCGGGCAGAAGCATTTGCAGTACCAGGTAGGCTCTCGGAATTCAGGGCCGGCTGCCTGCTGGATTTCCACGAATATCAAGATGCTGCCCAGGGACAAGCTGCCACCTGTGACAACTCAGGCTGCTTTGAGAGTGCCCATGGAGCTCTGCAAAGTGAGACCAGGAATTCGCCTTGGTGAGGTTTGTTTCCCCGGGCAGAAGCATTTGCAGTACCAGGTAGGCCCTCGGAACTTCAGGTCAGGATGCCTGCTGGATTTCCACGAATATCAAGATGCTGTTCAGGGATATTCTGCCACCTGTGTTAACTCGCGCTGCTTTGAGAGTGCCCACGGCGTTCTTCAAACTGAGATGTGCAACGTGGGTTTGTGGGTTTTGTTTCCCCGGCAGAAGCCTTTGTCAGTACCAGGAGGTCCCTTGTTCCTCAGGGGCAGGCTGCCGGCTGAATTTCCACGAATATCAAGATGCTTTCCAGGGACAAGCTGCCACCTGTGACAACTCGGGCTGCTTTGAGAGTACCCATGGAGCTCTGCAAACAGAAACCAGGAACGTGGGGTGGTGAATTGTGTTTTCCCGGGCAGAAGCCTTTGTCAGTACCAGGTAGGCCCGTGTTCCTTAGGGACAGCCTGGCAGCAAGATTTCCACGAATATCCAGATGCCGCCCAGGGACAAGCTGCCACCTGTGCCAACTCGGGCTGCTTTGAGAGTGCCCACGGAGCTCTGCAAACTGAGACCAGGAACTTGCCTTGGTGAGTTTTTTTTCCCCGGGCAGAAGCCTTTGTCAGTACCAGGAGGGCCCTTGTTCCTCAGGGGCAGGCTGCCGGCTGAATTTCCACGAATATCAAGATGCTGCCCAGGGACAAGCTGCAACCTGTGACAACTCGGGCTGCTTTGAGTGTACCCATGGAGCTCTGCAAACAGAAACCAGGAACGTGGGGTGGCGAGGTTTTTTTTTCCAGAGCAGAAGCCTTTGTCAGTAGCAGGTAGGCCCTCGGCCCTTCGGGGCTGGCTACGTGCTGCATTTCCACGAATATCAAGATGCCACCCAGGGACAAGCTGCCTCCTGTGGCAACTCGGGCTGCTTTGAGAGTGCCCACGGAGCTCTGCAAACTGAGACCAGGAACGTGGGTTTGTGGGTTTTGTTTCCCCTGGCAGAAGCCTTTGTCTGTACCAGGTAGACCCTCGGCCCTTAGGGTTAGGCTGGCACCAGGATTTCTACGAATATCAAGATGCCACCCAGGGACAAGCTGCCACCTGTGACAACTCAGGCTGCTTTGAGAGTGCCCACGGAGCTCTACAAATTGAGACCAGGAAATTGCCTTGGTGCGTTTTATTTCCCCGGGCAGAAGCATTTGTCAGTACCAGGTAGGCTCTCGGAACTTAAGGGCCGGCAGCCTGCTGGATTTCCACGAATATCAAGATGCCGCCCAGGGACAAGCTGCCAATTGTGCCAACTCACACTGCTTTGAGAGTGCCCATGGTGCTCTGCAAACTGCGACCAGAAACGTGGGGTGCTGTGTTTTGTTTTCCAGGGCAAAAGCCTTTGTCAGTACCAGGTAGGCCCTTGGCCCTTGGGGGCCGGCTGCCTGTAGGATTTCCACGAATATCAAGAGGCCACCCAGGGACAAGCTGCCACCTGTGCCAACTCGGGCTGCTTTGAGAGTGCCCACGGAGCTCTGCAAACAGAGACCAGGAACGTAGGGTTGTGGGTTTTGTTTTCCCGGGCAGAAGCCTCTCTCTGTAACAGGTAGGCCTTTGTTTCTTAGGGGCAGGCTGGCAGCAAGATTTCCACGAATATCAAGATGCCGCCCAGGGACAAGCTGCCACCTGTGCCAACTCGGGCTGCTTTGAGGATACCCATGGAGCTCTGCAAACAGAAACCAGGAACGTGGGGTGGTGAGGTTTTTTTTTCCGCGGCAGAAGCCTTTGTCAGTACCAGGTAGGCCCTCGGCCCTTCGGGGCTGGCTGCCTGCTGGATTTCCAAAATATCAAGATGGCGCCCAGGGACAAGCTGCCTCCTGTGGCAACTCGGGCTGCTTTGAGAGTGCCCATGGAGCTCTGCAAACTGAGACCAGGAACGTGGGTTTTGGGTTTTCTTTTCCCGGGCAGAAGCCTTTGTCAGTACCAAGTAGGCCCTCAGCCCTTAGAGGCAGTCTGCCTGCTGGATTTCCACGCATATGAAGAGGCCGCCCAGGGACAAGCTGCCACCTGTGCCAACTCGGGCTGCTTTGAGGATACCCATGGAGCTCTGCAAACAGAAACCAGGAACGTGTGGTGGTGAGGTTTTTTTTTCCGCGGCAGAAGCCTTTGTCAGTACCAGGTAGGCCCTCGGCCCTTAGGGGCCGTCTGCCTGCTGGATTTCCACGAATATCAAGATGCTGCCCAGGGACAAGCTGCCACCTGTGCCAACTCGGGCTGCTTTGAGAGAGCCCATGGAGCTCTGCAAACTGAGACCATGAACCTGGGGTGCTGAGTTTTGTTTCTCCGGGAAGAAGCATTTGTCAGTACAAGGTAGGACCTCGGCCCTTAGGGGCCGGCAGCCTGCTGGATTTCCACGAATATCAAGATGCCGCGCAGGGACAAGCTGCCACTTGGGCCAACTCGCGCTGCTTTGAGGGTGCCCACGGAGCTCTGCAAACTGAGACCAGGAACGTAGGGTTTTGGGTTTTGTTTTCCCGGGCAGAAGCCTCTCTCAGTAACAGGTAGGCCCTTGTTCCTTAGGGGCAGGCTGGCAGCAAGATTTCCACGAATATCAAGATGCCGCCCAGGGACAAGCTGCCACCTGTGCCAACTCGCGCTGCTTTGAGAGTGCCCATGGTGCTCTGCAAACTGAGACCAGAAACGTGGGGTGCTGGGTTTTGTTTTCCAGGGCAGAAGCCTTTGTCAGTACCAGGTAGGCCCTTAGCCCTTGGGGGCCAGCTGCCTGCAGGATTTCTACGAATATCAAGATGCCGCCCAGGGACAAGCTGCCACCTGTGCCAACTCGGGCTGCTTTGAGAGTGCCCACGGAGCTCTTCAAACTGAGAGAAAATATGTGGGGTTATGGGTTTTGTTTTCCCGGGCAGAAGCCTTTGTCAGTACCAAGTAGGCCCTCAGCCCTTAGAGGCAGTCTGCCTGCTTGATTTCCACGCATATCAAGATGCCACCCAGGGACAAGCTGCCACCTGTGACAACTCGGGCTGCTTTGAGAGTGCCCATGGAGCTCTGCAAACTGAGACCAGGAATTCGCCTTGGTGAGTTTTGTTTCCCCGGGCAGAAGCATTTGCAGTACCAGGTAGGCCCTCGGCCCTTTGGGGGAGGCTGGCACCAGGATTTCCACGAAAATCAAGTTTCCGCCCAGGGACAAGCTGCCACCTGTGCCAACTCGGGCTGCTTTGAGAGTGCCCACGGAGCTCTGCAAACTGAGATGTGGAACGTGGGGTTATGAGTTTTGTTTCCCCGGGCAGAAGACTTTGTCAGTACCAGGAGGGCCCTTGTTCCTCAGGGGCAGGCTGCCGGCTGAATTTCCACGAATATCAAGATGCTGCCGAGGGACAAGCTGCCACTTGTGCCAACTCGCGCTTCTTTGAGGGTGCCCACGGAGCCCTTCAAACTGAGAGAAATTATGTGTGGTGGTGGGTTTTCTTTTCCCGGGCAGAAGCCTTTGTCAGTACCAAGTAGGCCCTCAGCCCTTAGAGGCAGTCTGCCTGCTGGATTTCCACGCATATCTAGATGCTGCCCAGGGACAAGCTGCCACCTGTGACAACTCGGGCTGCTTTGAGAGTGCCCATGGAGCTCTGCAAACTGTGACCAGGACCGTGGGGTGCTGAGTTTTGTTTTCCCGGGCAGAAGTATTTGTCAGTACTAGGTAGGCCCACGGTCTTTGAGGGCCGTCTGCCTGCTAAATTTCCACGAATATCAAGATGCTGCCCACGGAGGAGCTGCCACCTGTGCCAACTCGGGCTGCTTTGAGAGTGCCCATGATGCTCTGCAAACTGAGACATGAAACGTGGGGTGGTGGGTTTTGCTTCCCCGGGCAGAAGCCTTTGTCACTACCAAGAGGGCCCTTGTTCCTCAGGGGCAGGCTGCCGCCTGAATTTCCACGAATATCAAGATGCTGCCCAGGGACAAGCTGCCACTTGACCCAACTCGCGCTGCTTTGAGGGTGCCCACGGAGCTCTGCAAACTGAGACCTGGAACGTAGGGTTTTGGGTTTTCTTTTCCCGGGCAGAAGCCTTTGTCAGTTCCAAGTAGGCCCGCAGCCCTTAGAGGCAGTCTGGCTGCTGGATTTCCACGCACATGAAGAGGCCGCCCAGGGACAAGCTGCCACCTGTGCCAACTCGGGCTGCTTTGAGGATACCCATGGAGCTCTGCAAACAGAAACCAGGAACGTGGGGTGGT
>NW_024037627.1:0-7002 GCF_015832195.1 Motacilla alba alba
TCCACCAATTTTGGCCATTTTCCATAGGAAAAAAGCACCATCCCACCAGGGTCCTGGGTATCAGACGAAAGCTGGCTTTCAAGGATTTAACCCCATGCAGGCCCCTGATTGCTTCCGGCTTTTGTTTTGGCAAAATCTGGCAAACTTTGCCAGTCGCTGGCTCCCAGCGCCCCCTACAGGCGGGGCAAGTTGCCTCCAATTTTGTTCATTTTCCGCGGGAAAAAAGCACCATCCGGCCAGGGTCCTGGGTATCAGATGAAAGCTGGCTTTCGGGGCTTTGGGGGCTTTAACCCCATGCAGGCCCCTGGTTGCTGCCGGCTTTTATTTTGGAGAAATCCAGCAAAGTTTGCCAGTCGCTGTCTGACAGCGCCCCCTACAGGCGAGGCACGTTGCCACCAATTTTAGCCATTTTCTGCAAGAAAAAGGCACCATGCCCCCAGGGTCCTGGGTATCAGATGAAAGCTGGCATTCGGGGCTTTGGGGGCTTTAAACCCACAGGCACCTGATTGCTGCCGTGTTTTGTTTTGGCAAAAACCAGCAAATTTTGCCAATTGCTGGCTGTAAGACTCTGCCCAAAATTGCTTTCTCATCTGCCTCACGATCGTCGAGAAAAAAGGACTGAGACCACCGAAAGAAAAAGGATCCTACATCCTGGTTTGGTGGGGGTTCGCCAAGTTCCCGGGACTGGAACTTGAGTTATTGTACCTCACGCTACACTGCTCCCAGTGAAAAGGACGAGGAGCATCTTGACCTTCCTTCGCCTGCACCGCTCTGTAACAATGGCCTGGAGTTTTCCACCCCCAAACCTGGCTGGACTCTCTTCTGGAATTACCCTTTGGTGGTCTCCACAGAAGACTCTACAACCACCGTGGCAGATGGACTGAGATGGGAGAAACCACTCCCTCTAAGACTGAGACATGAAATCCCTATGTGGACAAGACTCTTTTTCCTCCTCAAGGACTGAAACCTGTAATCTGGGGGGAGGAGGGCAGTGTGTGTGTGGGGAGAACAGCTAACTGAACTGATCATGTTTGCCTGCAGGCAGTGAACCAGGAAAACAATAGCTCTCCCCACTGTTGAGATTACAAGACTATTGTGCTCTTTCTCCCCCTCCTTCCCAACTTTTAACATAAAAGGCCCCTCAAGTCAGCTAGCCTTTTGAAGCTTCCCCAACGTAAAGGCGACTCCTCGACTGGACATCGACTGGACTTCGAAGAATTGCATCGCCTCTATGTTGGTAGATATACCTACTCTGTCTTTCCTTCCTTTCCTATAGGGTTCTTCCTTCTCTCTCTTTCTCTCTCTCTCTCTCTCCAATTCCCTCCAATGCATTTTGCTGTGATTGTTCAATAAAGTACACTGATTTTGTTGCTGCAAACCCCCTTGCCGTGTTGGTGTTTTGTACCCTGAGATCAGATAACGAACCATCACAATCTCGTCCATAAGGGCGGATCGTGACATAAAATTGGCGTCACGGACAGGATCCTGGTTGACAGACTCCACTTGGGACTCTGTCTCTGGGATTTCACAAAAGATCTCTCGGTGCAAAAGGGGGGAAAACTGTTGTTGTTGTATTTGTCTGTATTTGGACTGTTTGGGAGAGAAAGGGGCATCTGAGGAAACTAAACAGGGCCTCCCAAACAGGTTAGCCCCTTTGCCTACTCAGGGAAGTGAGGGGAAACACGACAGAGGTTGTGTGTTTAATTTCCCTGCAGTAGTTTTGACCCTCTCACAAAAACCTGCTTTTGTTGTTGTGTTTGTCTGTATTTGGACTGTTTGGGAGAGAAGGGGCGTCTGAGGAAACTAAGCAGAGCCTCCCAAACAGGTTAGCTCCTTCGCCTACCCGGGGAAGTGAGGGGAAACACGACAGAGGTTGTGTGTTTGATTTTCCCCGCAGTAGTTTTGATCCTCTCACAAAAAACTGCTTTGTGTGCATGTGCATGTGTGTGTGTTTGGACTGTCTGGGAAGGAAGAGACTCTCCTGAAGAAACTAAGTAGGGCCTCTCAGACAGATTTTGTCTCTTCAACTACCCAGGGAAGCGAAGGGAAACACAGCAAAGGCTGTGCGGTTTTGTAACTTAAGTTGTACCTCCCTGTCGTAGTTTTGGTCCCTTCACAAAATGACTGAGAACCTCAGTGTAAAAGGTAAAGCTGAATTTTATGCTCTGCTTGGTAAATACAATGCCGCACCTTCTACAGAAGGAGAAGAATGGGCAAACTGCAATTGGTCTAATTTAGAAAATGTTATTAATAAAATATGCTCTCTGCAACATGAAATAGGCTAAAACTGGGCAAAAATAAGACTATCCTCTGCTCAGTTTTGGGAGCCTGTCTCACAGCAGCTGTAGAAACCCGCTTTAAGCGGAAAAGTGAGGAAATGGCAATAATTGAATCCTTGCAAAATTTAGTCGAAATTCTGCAAAAACAACTTAATGAAGATAGAAATGAAATTTACACACTAAGAGCTGCACTTAGAAGGGAACAAGCTAAAAACACACATAGTTCTCATTCCTCTACAGAGGCAGAAGAAAAAGAAGTTCCACACATCAAACAAATATATCCACACAAAGAACTTGAGGCAGCGAAAATCCTCGGCGAGCACTGTTGTCCTCGCTTGAGACCATTAGTTAAAACAGAATATAACTATATCAATGATGAGGATTTTGACCCGCACATAACCACCAAGGAAAACCCATATACTGCTACTGAATTAACAAAACTTGCAAAGGAGTATGGGCTTCTCTCCCACAAATCAGAAACAGAATACATATGTCAAGTGTCTCTCCCTGGGGGAGATCAAAAGTCCCTGACTCAGTGCACAGCTCATCGGGCAGAGGGGCTTAACCCCTTGGAAAGGGGAGACCTTTTAACCATAGCTGGTACCCCTGACCAACTCCCGGAAAACATTCACAAAACTGGCTGCCTGCAAATGATTCGTGAAAAGAAACTAATTCCTAGTTCTGAGTTACCAATGCAATCACCTGTAAAGCCTGAAATTATAGCCTCTTTAATGCAAGGGCTTCCAGGAACATTTGAACCTATAGCAATTTTCCCTCAAAAAACTATAGCAGCCCTGGACCCTATCCATCCTCCAGATCCCTACCAGGTGGAGTGGGAACTTGCCTCTTCACAACTATCGGTACACATCTTGCAGTGGGGTTCTGAGGGTCCGACAAAACCTGTTTGTTTCTATTCCCGTGGTTTCAAAGATGCTGAGAAAGGATACTCTACCTGGGAAGGGGGGTTGTCTGTGGTTAGCTTAACTCTTATAGAAGTGGATAAAAACTTAGCAATACCCAAAACTGAGAGCCTGGGTAGTAGCCAAGACAAACTTGCCTCTGTGAGTAAAGCAGCCCCTCCTTTCTCCCCTGCTTCTGCGAACAGAGAGGAAGAAAGCAGCACACAAGTTAAAATACTGTTAACTATTTGGAGTATTTTCCAGCATGAGGGACAAAATTATTTCCTTGTCTGTATTTATACTGAGTCCTATGCTGTGTTTTTATTTGTGTTGGTCCAGGCCGATGCTTTCAAAGGAGTTACCAGAGATAATACTGTTAAAGCATTGCAGGGATGGTTTGGAATTTTCCTAAAACCACAGGAAATTCAATCTGATAATGTTTCTCACTTTACTGTCCAAGATGTGCAGGATTGGGCAAAAGGTGAAGGGGTTAAATGGATTTCTCACACCTCTTACTATAGATTGGGGGGTTAATGGGTGTCCCAAAATCACTGCTTTTTGCCCAACAGCTCCAAGCATAATTCCTTCACTACAGGAACCAGATGACTTCAAGAACCCAGCACATTGCCCTGGACAACCTGTTTGGGTGGACTCCCCTGCTACAGGGGAAGTACCACTGATATTAAAAACCTTTCTGACAATTCCATCGTTCTAACTTTTCCTGCCTCTTTGTGGCAGAGCTTGTTGTGTTTGCTTTTACAGAAGAACTCCGAGGGACAACATGAAGACCTGATAAACCATGACAACACTGGCGCTGGACAACAAAAATAATGTTTTCCCTTCCCTTTATGGTAACACCAGGTGATGATATTACATATAACGTGTAAATTATTTGAACTTAAGTAAATTGGCTGCCACAACCAAAGATTTGACTAAAATTCAGCAACCACTGCAATCATCCTTATTGGCTCTGGGAACGCATCAGTGGCTGCTATCAAACATTTTGCCGAATTGGGAAAAGGTAAATATAGATGACTACAGATTGGTGATTGATGCACTAAATGCTACACAAAACAATGTTTCTTTGGCTCTCAGCTGTATCCAGGCACAATTATGGATGCAGTCCGTTTCTGCCTCAATTATAAGAGAAGGGGAAGAATGCATCTTTCCTACTGAGATTTGGAAAATAATTTGGGAAAGTGCCACTGATTTTGAAAGAGAATTCCAATCCTGGTGGAACCTGGTGAACTTTACCTATGACCCCATTACAAACACAGCCACAGCTTTTGTGTTAACGATACGCAATGCCTCTGTACATTTCATATTCCCTATTATCCCATTAGGACTGAATCACGGCGGAGCCATTCTCTATCCTTCTGGACATAGGGAATGGGCCCGCCACGTTAGTAACAAATAGCAAACTGTTAACCTGGAATCTTGTATTGTCCGAGAACAACAAGGGTTCATCTGTGAAAGCAATGCAATAACCGCTCAGGATATTTGTTTAGACACAGAGCAAAACATCTGTCATTTTGAAATTCATCCTAACGAGACTTCTAAAACAGTTTTAATATACATAGGCAACGGATGTGCATGCTTTAGAACTGCTTGTGATATTGTATCTGTAGAAGATGTACTCGTAGATACCAGTAATCATTCAAATTTTTGTGCTTGTAACTTTACTAAGATTGCAGGATGTGATTTTTCCTATGAAGCTCCGGTTACGTCTCACTACCTTTTGCAATCCAACTACACGCTGATCCACAAATTAGAACCCACTCCCATCGGGATGAACCTCACATTGGTAAGACAACTGTTGCTCCACCAGGACCTGAACGAGATTTTGGAAAAGATCAAGAAAAACGGACAAAAAACCTTGGTGACTGTTCATCACAATGTAAAACAGATACACCGTGTCCTGGAAAGAGTAAAGAGAGATGCGAGCACCAGTGGTGGAACACTCTCTTCGGGTGGTCACCAACTGCCACAAGTGTCCTGAATACCATGTGTCATCCCATTGTTGTTCTTCTCATTCTAGTTTTGATTGGTTTTGTTCTATCCATAATCTTATTTGTAATGAATTGGAGAATGATGAAACGGCTAACTAGGCTGACAGCTATAATCAATGCTCACAACTTGGCTGATGTTTTCAATACTGTAGACATTCCTAAGACTATTGACACTAAATGGGTATAAACTAGAACATGTATTTCAGAACAATTATTAGTTTTCTTTTAATGATTTTGTGAGAATTATTCTGATTCATAGTGAATTATTTTGGATAAAATAATTTTGGAGATTTTTTTTTTTTTTTTAAATCAATTATGATTTAATTTTGCTTTTGCTTTTTAATTGTTTATGATTTATTCTGATTGTTTAAGAATATTGTTTTGAATTGATATTAATCATGTTGAACAATTGTTTCCCTTCTTTTTCTTTCTCTCTCTTTTCCTATTTTCCATTTTCTTCTTTTCCTCTCTCTTTCCCCCTTCTGTCATACTGTCTCTGTTTTCCGAGGTATACTACCAACATATGAGCCCCGCTGATGAAGACAATCGTGAGTCACGGGGTGGTGTAAGACTCTGCCCAAAATTGCTTTCTCATCTGCCTCACGATCGTCGAGAAAAAAGGACTGAGACCACTGAAAGAAAAAGGATCCTACATCCTGGTTTGGTGGGGGTTCGCCAAGTTCCCGGGACTGGAACTTGAGTTATTGTACCTCACGCTACACTGCTCCCAGAGAAAAGGACGAGGAGCATCTTGACCTTCCTTCGCCTGCACCGCTCTGTAACAATGGCCTGGAGTTTTCCACCCCCAAGCCTGGCTGGACTCTCTTCTGGAATTACCCTTTGGTGGTCTCCACAGAAGACTCTACAACCACCGTGGCAGATGGACTGAGATGGGAGAAACCACTCCCTCTAAGACTGAGACATGAAATCCCTATGTGGACAAGACTCTTTTTCCTCCTCAAGGACTGAAACCTGTAATCTGGGGGGAGGAGGGCAGTGTGTGCGTGGGGAGAACAGCTAACTGAACTGATCATGTTTGCCTGCAGGCAGTGAACCAGGAAAACAATAGCTCTCCCCACTGTTGAGATTACAAGACTATTGTGCTCTTTCTCCCCCTCCTTCCCAACTTTTAACATAAAAGGCCCCTCAAGTCAGCTAGCCTTTCGAAGCTTCCCCAACGTAAAGGCGACTCCTCGACTGGACATCGACTGGACTTCGAAGAATTGCATCGCCTCTATGTTGGTAGATATACCTACTCTGTCTTTCCTTCCTTTCCTATAGGGTTCTTCTTTCTCTCTCTTTCTCTCTCTCTCTCTCTCCAATTCCCTCCAATGCATTTTGCTGTGATTGTTCAATAAAGTACACTGATTTTGTTGCTGCAAACCCCCTTGCCGTGTTGGTGTTTTGTACCCTGAGATCAGATAACGAACCATCACAATCTCATCCATAAGGGCGGATCGTGACAATATCTTCCCAAGGATTCTCCTGGGCTGATCCCACTCCATGTTCTCCAGCAGGATCCTCCTGGGCTGATCCCACTCCATGTTCTCCTGACTGATCCCACTCCATGTTCTCCTGGGCTGATCCCACTCCATGTTCTCCAGCAGGATTCTCCTGGGCTGATCCCACTCCATGTTCTCCAGCAGGATCCTCCTGGGCTGATCCCACTCCATGTTCTCCTTCCAGGCCTTTCCTGCCCCTCCTGCCTGCCCCAAACCGCCCTGGGGACACGGATGAGCGGTGGCCTTGGCCGGGTTCCTGGTGGACTCCATGATCTTAAAGATCTTTTCCCACCTAAAACCCCTCCATGATTTC
>NW_024037628.1:0-6998 GCF_015832195.1 Motacilla alba alba
GGAGGGTCCTTGTTCCTTATGGGCAGTCTGCCTGCTGGATTTCCACGAATATCAAGATGCTGCCCAGGGACAAGCTGCCACCTGTGCCAACTCGGGCTGCTTTGAGAGTGCCCATGGAGCTCTGCAAACTGGGACCAGGAAAGTGGTGTTCTGAGTATTGTTTTCCCGGTCAGAAGCCTTTGTCAGTGTCAGGTCGGCCCTTGTTCCACAGGGGCAGGCTGCCTGCTGGATTTCCACGAATATCAAGATGCCGCCCAGGGACAAGCTGCCACCTGTGCCAACTCGGGCTGCTTTGAGAGTGCCCATGGAGCTCTGCAAACTGAGACCTGGAACGTGGGGTGGTGGGTTTTGTTTCCCCGGGCAGAAGCCTTTGTCAGTACCAGGTCAGGCCTTGGCCCTTGGGGGTCGGCTGCCTGCAGGATTTCCACAAATATCAAGATGCTGCCAAAGGACAAGCTGCCACCTGTGCCAACTCGCGCTGCTTTGAGAGTGCCCTTGGAGCTCTGCAAACTGAGACCAGGAACGTGCGTTCGTGAGTTTTGTTTCCCCGGGAGGAAGCATTTGTCAGTACCAGGTAGGCCCTTGAATTTCAGGGCAGACTGCCTGCTGGATTTCCACGAATATCAAGATGCCGCCCAGGGACAAGCTGCCACCTGTGCCAACTCGGGCTGCTTTGAGGGTGCCCATGGAGCTCTGCAAACTGAGACCAGGAACGTAGGACTGTGGGTTTTGTTTTCCCGGGCAGAAGCCTCTCTCAGTACCAGGTATGCCCTTGTTCCTTAGGTGCAGGCTGGCAGCAAGCTTTCCACGAATATCAAGATGCTGCCCAGGGATAAGCTGCCACCTGTGCCAACTCGGGCTGCTTTGAGAGTGCCCACGGAGCTCTGCAAACTGAGACCATGAACCTGGGGTGCTGAGTTTTGTTTCTCCGGGCAGAAGCATTTGCAGTGACAGCTAGGCCCTCGGTCCTTAACGGCAGGCAGCCTGCTGTATTTCCACGAATATCAAGATGCCGCCCAGGGACAAGCTGCCACCTGTGCCAACTCACGCTGCTTTGAGAGTGCCCATGGAGCTCTGCAAACTGAGACCTGGAACGTGGGGTGGTGGGTTTTGTTTCCCCGGGCAGAAGCCTTTGTCAGTACCAGGTCAGGCCTTGGCCCTTGGGGGCCGGCTGCCTGCAGGATTTCCACAAATATCAAGATGCCGCCCAGGGACAAGCTGCCACCTGTGCCAACTCGGGCTGCTTTGAGAGTGCCCACGGAGCTCTGCAAACTGAGACCAGAAACGTGGGGTGCTGGGTTTTGTTTTCCCGGGCAGAAGCCTTTGTCAGTACCAGGTCGGCCCTTGGCCCTTGGGGGCCGGCTGCCTGCAGGATTTCCACAAATATCAAGATGCCGCCCAGGGACAAGCTGCCACCTGTGCCAACTCGGGCTGCTTTGAGAGTGCCCATGGAGCTCTGCAAACTGAGATGTGGAACGTGGGGTGGTGGATGTTGTTTCCCTGGGCAGAAGCCTTTGTCAGTACCAGGAAGGCCCTTGTTCCTCAGGGGCAGGCTGCCGGCTGGATTTCCACGAATATCAATATGCTGCCCAGGGACAAGCTCCCACTTGTGCCAACTCGCGCTGCTTTGAGGGTGCCCACGGAGCTCTTCAAACTGAGAGAAAGTATGTGGGGTTATGGGTTTTGTTTTCCCGGGCAGAAGCCTTTGTCAGTACGAAGTAGGCCCTCAGCCCTTAGAGGCAGTCTGCCTGCTGGATTTCCACGAATATCAAGATGCCACCCAGGGACAAGCTGCCACCTGTGCCAACTCGGGCTGCTTTGAGAGTGCCCATGGAGCTCTGCAAAGTTAGTCCAGGAACTTGCCTTGGTGAGTTTTGTTTCCCCGGGCAGAAGCATTTGCAGTACCAGGCAGGCTCTCGGAACTTCAGGGCCGTCTGCCTGCAGGATTTCCACGAATATCAAGATGCTGCCCAGGGACAAGCTGCCACTTGGGCCAACTCGCGCTGCTTTGGGGGTGCCCACGGAGCTCTGCAAACTGAGACCATAACCTAGGGTTGTGGGTTTTGTTTTCTCGGGCAGAAGCCTCTCTCAGTATCAGGTAGGCCCTTGTTCCTTAGGGGCAGGCTGCCTGCTGAATTTCCACGAATATCAAGATGCTGCCCAGGGACCAGCTGCCACTTGGGCCAACTCGTGCTGCTATGAGGGTGCCCACGGAGCTCTGCAAACTGAGACCAGGAACGTAGGACTGTGGGTTTTGTTTTCCCGGGCAGAAGCCTCTCTCAGTACCAGGTATGCCCTTGTTCCTTAGGTGCAGGCTGGCAGCAAGCTTTCCACGAATATCAAGATGCTGCCCAGGGACAAGCTGCCACCTGTGCCAACTCACGCTGCTTTGAGAGTGCCCATGGTGCTCTGCAAACTGAGACCAGAAACGTGGGGTGCTGGGTTTTGTTTTCCAGGGCAGAAGCCTTTGTCAGTACCAAGTAGGCCCTTGTTCCTTAGGGACAGCCTGGAAGCAAGATTTCCCCGAATATCAAAATGCTGCCCAGGGATATTCTGCCACCTGTGCCAACTCGGGCTGCTTTGAGAGTGCCCACGGAGTTCTTCAAGCTGAGACCAGGAACGTGGGTTTGTCGGTGTTGTTTTCCCGGGCAGAAACATTTGCAGGACCAGGTAGGCCCTCGGCCCTTTGGGGGAGGCTGGCACCAGGATTTCCACGAAAATCAAGTTTCCGCCCAGGGACAAGCTGCCACTTTTGCCAACTCACGCTGCTTTGAGAGTGCCCACGGAGCTCTGCAAACTGTGACCAGGACCGTGGGGTGCTGAGTTTTGTTTTCCCGGGCAGAAGTATTTGTCAGTACTAGGTAGGCCCACGGTCTTTCAGGGCCGTCAGCCTTCTGAATTTCCACGAATATCAGGATGCTGCCCACGGAGGAGCTGCCACCTGTGCCAACTCGGGCTGCTTTGAGAGTGCCCATGGTGCTCTGCAAACTGAGACCAGAAACGTGGGGTGCTGGGTTTTGTTTTCCAGGGCAGAAGCCTTTGTCAGTACCAGGAGGGTCCTTGTTCCTTATGGGCAGTCTGCCTGCTGGATTTCCACGAATATCAAGATGCTGCCCAGGGACAAGCTGCCACCTGTGCCAACTCGGGCTGCTTTGAGAGTGCCCATGGAGCTCTGCAAACTGGGACCAGGAAAGTGGTGTTCTGAGTATTGTTTTCCCGGTCAGAAGCCTTTGTCAGTGTCAGGTCGGCCCTTGTTCCACAGGGGCAGGCTGCCTGCTGGATTTCCACGAATATCAAGATGCCGCCCAGGGACAAGCTGCCACCTGTGCCAACTCGGGCTGCTTTGAGAGTGCCCATGGAGCTCTGCAAACTGAGACCTGGAACGTGGGGTGGTGGGTTTTGTTTCCCCGGGCAGAAGCCTTTGTCAGTACCAGGTCAGGCCTTGGCCCTTGGGGGCCGGCTGCCTGCAGGATTTCCACAAATATCAAGATGCCGCCCAGGGACAAGCTGCCACCTGTGCCAACTCGGGCTGCTTTGAGAGTGCCCACGGAGCTCTGCAAACTGAGACCAGAAAAGTGGGGTGCTGGGTTTTGTTTTCCCGGGCAGAAGCCTTTGTCAGTACCAGGTCGGCCCTTGGCCCTTGGGGGCCAGCTGCCTGCAGGATTTCCACGAATATCAAGATGCCGCCCAGGGACAAGCTGCCACCTGTGCCAACTCGGGCTGCTTTGAGAGTGCCCACGGTGCTCTGCAAACTGAGATGTGGAACGTGGGGTGGTGGATTTGGTTTCCCCTGGCAGAAGCCTTTGTCAGTACCAGGAAGGCCCTTGTTCCTCAGGGGCAGGCTGCCGGCTGGATTTCCACGAATATCAAGATGCTGCCCAGGGACAAGCTGCCACTTGTGCCAACTCGCGCTGCTTTGAGGGTGCCCATGGAGCTCTGCAAACTGGGACCAGGAAGGTAGGGTTGTGGGTTTTGTTTTCCCGGGCAGAAGCCTTTGTCAGTACCAGGTAGGCCCTTGTTCCTTAGGGGCAGGCTGCCTGCAGGATTTCCACGAATATCAAGATGCTGCCCAGGGACAAGCTGCCACCTGTGCCAACTCGTGCTGCTTTGAGAGTGCCCATGGAGCTCTGCAAACTGAGACCATGAACCTGGGGTGCTGAGTTTTTTTTCTCCGGGCAGAAGCATTTGAAGTGCCAGGTACGCCCTCGGTCCTTAAGGGCAGGCAGCCTGCTGGATTTCCACGAATATCAAGATGCTGCCCAGGGACAAGCTGCCACCTGTGCCAACTCACGCTGCTTTGAGAGTGCCCATGGTGCTCTGCAAACTGAGACCAGAAACGTGGTGTTCTGAGTTTTGTTTTCCCGGGCAGAAGCCTTTGTCAGTACCAGGTCGGCCTTTGGCCCTTGGGGGCCCGCTGCCTGCAGGATTTCCACGAATATCAAAATGCTGCCCAGGGACAAGCTGCCACTTGTGCCAACTTGGGCTGCTTTGAGAGTGCCCACGGAGCTCTTCAAACTGAGAGAAAGTATGTGGGGTTATGGGTTTTGTTTTCCCGGGCAGAAGCCTTTGTCAGTACCAAGTAGGCCCTCAGCCCTTAGAGGCAGTCTGCCTGCTGGATTTCCACGAATATCAAGATGCCACCCAGGGACAAGCTGCCACTTGGGCCAACTCGCGCTACTTTGGGGGTGCCCACGGAGCTCTGCAAACTGAGACCATAACCTAGGGTTGTGGGTTTTGTTTTCTCGGGCAGAAGCCTCTCTCAGTACCAGGTAGGCCCTTGTTCCTTAGGGGCAGGCTGCCTGCTGAATTTCCACGAATATCAAGATGCTGCCCAGGGACAAGCTGCCACCTGTGCCAGCTCGGGCTGCTTTGAGGGTGCCCACGGAGCTCTAAAAACTGAGACAGGGTACATGGGGTTATGGGTTATGTTTCCCCGGGCAGAAGCCATTGTAAGTACCAGGTAGGCCCTCGGCCCTTAGGGGCAGGCTGGCAGCAAGACTTCCACGAATATCAAGATGCCGCCCAGGGACAAGCTGCCACCTGTGCCAACTCACGCTGCTTTGAGAGTGCCCACGGAGCTCTTCAAACTGAGCCAAAGTATGTGGGGTTTCGGGTTTTTTTTTCCCGGGCAGAACCCTTTGTCAGTACCAAGTAGGACCTCGGCCCTTAGAGGCAGTCTGCCTGCTGGATTTCCACGCATATCGAGATGCCGCCCAGGAACAAGCTGCCACCTGTGCCAACTTGGGCTGCTTTGAGAGTACCCATGGTGCTCTACAAACAGAAACCAGGAGCGTGGGATGGTGAGTTTTTTTTTTTTCCTCGGCAGAAGCCTTTGTCAGTACCAGGTAGGCCCTCGGCCCTTCATGGCTGGCTGCCTGCTGGATTTCCACGAATATCAAGATGCCGCCCAGGGATATTCTGCCACCTGTGCCAACTCGGGCTGCTTTGAGAGTGCCCATGGAGCTCTGCAAACTGAGACCGGGACCGTGGGGTTCTGAGTTTTGTTTTCCCGGCAGAAGCCTTTGTCAGTACCAGGTAGGCCTTCGGCCCTATGGGTCCGGTTGCAGGCTGGATTTCCCCGAATAACAAGATGCCGCCCAGGGACAAGCTGCCACCTGTGCCAACTCGGGCTGCTTTGAGAGTGCCCATGGAGCTCTGCAAACTGAGACCAGAAACGTGGGGTGGTGGGTTTTGTTTCCCCGGGCAGAAGCCTTTGTCAGTACCAGGTCAGGCCTTGGCCCTTGGGGGCCGGCTGCCTGCAGGATTTCCACAAATATCAAGATGCCGCCCAGGGACAAGCTGCCACCTGTGCCAACTCGGGCTGCTTTGAGAGTGCCCACGGAGCTCTGCAAACTGAGACCAGAAACGTGGGGTGCTGGGTTTTGTTTTCCCGGGCAGAAGCCTTTGTCAGTACCAGGTCGGCCCTTGGCCATTGGGGGCCGGCTGCCTGCAGGATTTCCACAAATATCAAGATGCCGCCCAGGGGCAAGCTGCCACCTGTGCCAACTCGGGCTGCTTTGAGAGCGCCCACGGTGCTCTGCAAACTGAGATATGGATCGTGGGGTGGTGGATTTTGTTTCCCTGGGCAGAAGCCTTTGTCAGTACCAGGAAGGCCCTTGTTCCTCAGGGGCAGGCTGCCGGCTGGATTTCCACGAATATCAAGATGCTGCCCAGGGACAAGCTGCCACTTGTGCCAACTCGCGCTGCTTTGAGGGTGCCCACGGAGCTCTTCAAACTGAGAGAAAGTATGTGGGGTTATGGGTTTTGTTTTCCCGGGCAGAAGCCTTTGTCAGTACGAAGTAGGCCCTCAGACCTTAGAGGCAGTCTGCCTGCTGGATTTCCACGAATATCAAGATGCCACCCAGGGACAAGCTGCCACCTGTGCCAACTCGGGCTGGTTTGAGAGTGCCCATGGAGCTCTGCAAACTGGGACCAGGAAAGTGGTGTTCTGAGTATTGTTTTCCCGGTCAGAAGCCTTTGTCAGTGTCAGGTCGGCCGTTGTTCCACAGGGGCAGGCTGCCTGCTGGATTTCCACGAATATCAAGATGCTGCCCAGGGACAAGCTGCCACTTGGGCCAACTCGCGCTGCTTTGGGGGTGCCCACGGAGCTCTGCAAACTGAGACCATAACCTAGGGTTGTGGGTTTTGTTTTCTCGGGCAGAAGCCTCTCTCAGTATCAGGTAGGCCCTTGTTCCTTAGGGGCAGGCTGCCTGCTGAATTTCCACGAATATCAAGATGCTGCCCAGGGACCAGCTGCCACTTGGGCCAACTCGTGCTGCTATGAGGGTGCCCACGGAGCTCTGCAAACTGAGACCAGGAACGTAGGACTGTGGGTTTTGTTTTCCCGGGCAGAAGCCTCTCTCAGTACCAGGTATGCCCTTGTTCCTTAGGTGCAGGCTGGCAGCAAGCTTTCCACGAATATCAAGATGCTGCCCAGGGATATTCTGCCACCTGTGCCAACTCGGGCTGCTTTGAGAGTGCCCACGGAGCTCTGCAAA
>NW_024037629.1:0-6999 GCF_015832195.1 Motacilla alba alba
GTACCAGGTAGGCCCTTGGCACTTATGGGCCGGCTGCCGGCTGGATTTCCGCCAATATCAAGATGCCGCCCAGGGGCAAGCTGCCACCTGTGCCAACTCGGGCTGCTTTAAGAGTGCCCACAGAGCTCTGCAAACTGAGACCCGGAACGTGGGGTGGTGGGTTTTTTTTTCCTGGGCAGAAGCATTTGCAGTGCCAGGTAGGCCCTTGGTCTTTAAGGGCAGGCAGCCTGCTGGATTTCCATGAATATCAAGATGCTGCCAAAGGACAAGCTGCCACCTGTGCCAACTCGCGCTGCTTTGAGAGTGCCCTTGGAGCTCTGCAAAGTGAGACCAGGAACGTGCGTTGGTGAGTTTTGTTCCCCGGGCAGAAGCATTTGTCAGTACCAGGTAGGCCCTCGGAATTTCAGGGCCGACTGCCTGCTGGATTTCCACGAATATCAAGATGCTGCCCAGGGACAAGCTGCCACCTGTGCCAACTCGGGCTGCTTTGATGGTGCCCATGGAGCTCTGCAAACTGAGATGTGGAACATGGGCTGGTGGGTTTTCTTTCCCCGGGCAGAAGCCTTTGTCAGTACCAGGAGAGTCCTTGTTCCTCAGGGGCAGGCTGCCGGCTGGATTTCCACGAATATCAAGATGCTGCCCAGGGACCAGCTGCCACTTGGGCCAACTCGTGCTGCTATGAGGGTGCCCACGGAGCTCTGCAAACTGAGACCAGGAACGTAGGACTGTGGGTTTTGTTTTCCCGGGCAGAAGCCTCTCTCAGTACCAGGTATGCCCTTGTTCCTTAGGTGCAGGCTGGCAGCAAGCTTTCCACGAATATCAAGATGCTGCCCAGGGATATTCTGCCACCTGTGCCAACTCGGGCTGCTTTGAGAGTGCCCACGGAGCTCTGCAAACTGAGACCATGAACCTGGGGTGCTGAGTTTTGTTTCTCCGGGCAGAAGCATTTGCAGTGCCAGGTAGGCCCTCGGTCCTTAAGGGCAGGCAGCCTGCTGTATTTCCACGAATATCAAGATGCTGCCCAGGGACAAGCTGCCACCTGTGCCAACTCACGCTGCTTTGAGAGTGCCCATGGTGCTCTGCAAACTGAGACCAGAAACGTGGGGTGCTGGGTTTTGTTTTCCAGGGCAGAAGCCTTTGTCAGTACCAAGTAGGCCCTTGTTCCTTAGGGACAGCCTGGAAGCAAGATTTCCCCGAATATCAAAATGCTGCCCAGGGATATTCTGCCACCTGTGCCAACTCGGGCTGCTTTGAGAGTGCCCACGGAGTTCTTCAAACTGAGACCAGGAACGTGGGTTTGTCGGTGTTGTTTTCCCGGGCAGAAACATTTGCAGGACCAGGTAGGCCCTCGGCCCTTTGGGGGAGGCTGGCACCAGGATTTCCACGAAAATCAAGTTTCCGCCCAGGGACAAGCTGCCACCTTTGCCAACTCATGCTGCTTTGAGAGTGCCCACGGAGCTCTGCAAACTGTGACCAGGACCGTGGGGTGCTGAGTTTTGTTTTCCCGGGCAGAAGTATTTGTCAGTACTAGGTAGGCCCACGGTCTTTCAGGGCCGTCAGCCTGCTGAATTTCCACGAATATCAGGATGCTGCCCACGGAGGAGCTGCCACCTGTGCCAACTCGGGCTGCTTTGAGAGTGCCCATGGTGCTCTGCAAACTGAGACCAGAAACGTGGGGTGCTGGGTTTTGTTTTCCAGGGCAGAAGCCTTTGTCAGTACCAGGAGGGTCCTTGTTCCTTATGGGCAGTCTGCCTGCTGGATTTCCACGAATATCAAGATGCTGCCCAGGGACAAGCTGCCACCTGTGCCAACTCGGGCTGCTTTGAGAGTGCCCATGGAGCTCTGCAAACTGAGACCTGGAACGTGGGGTGGTGGGTTTTGTTTCCCCGGGCAGAAGCCTTTGTCAGTACCAGGTCAGGCCTTGGCCCTTGGGGGCCGGCTGCCTGCAGGATTTCCACAAATATCAAGATGCCGCCCAGGGACAAGCTGCCACCTGTGCCAACTCGGGCTGCTTTGAGAGTGCCCACGGTGCTCTGCAAACTGAGATGTGGAACGTGGGGTGGTGGATTTTGTTTCCCTGGGCAGAAGCCTTTGTCAGTACCAGGAAGGCCCTTGTTCCTCAGGGGCAGGCTGCCGGCTGGATTTCCACGAATATCAAGATGCTGCCCAGGGACAAGCTGCCACCTGTGCCAACTCAGGCTGCTTTGAGAGTGCCCACGGAGCTCTTCAAACTGAGCCAAAGTATGTGGGATTTCGGGTTTTGTTTTCCCGGGCAGAAGCCTTTGTCAGTACGAAGTAGGCCCTCAGCCCTTAGAGGCAGTCTGCCTGCTGGATTTCCACGAATATCAAGATGCCACCCAGGGACAAGCTGCCACCTGTGCCAACTCGGGCTGCTTTGAGAGTGCCCATGGAGCTCTGCAAAGTTAGACCAGGAACTTGCCTTGGTGAGTTTTGTTTCCCCGGGCAGAAGCATTTGCAGTACCAGGCAGGCTCTCGGAACTTCAGGGCCGTCTGCCTGCTGGATTTCCACGAATATCAAGATGCTGCCCAGGGACAAGCTGCCACTTGGGCCAACTCGCGCTGCTTTGAGGGTGCCCACGGAGCTCTGCAAACTGAGACCATAACCTAGGGTTGTGGGTTTTGTTTTCTCGGGCAGAAGCCTCTCTCAGTACCAGGTAGGCCCTTGTTCCTTAGGGGCAGGCTGCCTGCTGAATTTCCACGAATATCAAGATGCTGCCCAGGGACAAGCTGCCACCTGTGCCAGCTCGGGCTGCTTTGAGGGTGCCCACGGAGCTCTAAAAACTGAGACAGGGTACATGGGGTTATGGGTTATGTTTCCCCGGGCAGAAGCCATTGTAAGTACCAGGTAGGCCCTCGGCCCTTAGGGGCAGGCTGGCAGCAAGACTTCCACGAATATCAAGATGCCGCCCAGGGACAAGCTGCCACCTCTGCCAACTTGGGCTGCTTTGAGAGTACCCATGGTGCTCTACAAACAGAAACCAGGAGCGTGGGATGGTGAGTTTTTTTTTTTCCTCGGCAGAAGCCTTTGTCAGTACCAGGTAGGCCCTCGGCCCTTCATGGCTGGCTGCCTGCTGGATTTCCACGAATATCAAGATGCCGCCCAGGGATATTCTGCCACCTGTGCCAACTCGGGCTGCTTTGAGAGTGCCCATGGAGCTCTGCAAACTGAGACCGGGACCGTGGGGTTCTGAGTTTTGTTTTCCCGGCAGAAGCCTTTGTCAGTACCAGGTAGGCCTTCGGCCCTATGGGTCCGGTTGCAGGCTGGATTTCCCCGAATAACAAGATGCCGCCCAGGGACAAGCTGCCACCTGTGCCAACTCGGGCTGCTTTGAGAGTGCCCATGGAGCTCTTCAAACTGTGGCCTGGAACGTCGGGTAGTGTGTCTTGTTTTGCTGGGTAGAAGACTATCTCTGTACTAGGTCGGCCCTCCACCCTTAGCGGCCGGCTCCCCGCTGGATTTGCCCGAATATCACGGTGCCGTCCCGGGTCAAGCTGCCACCTGTGCCAACTCGGGCTGCTTTGAGAGTGCCCATGGAGCTCTACAAACTGAGACCAGCAACGTGGGATGGTGAGCTTTGTTTTTCTGGGAAGAAGCCTTTCTCAGTACCAGGTAGGCCCTCGGCCCTAAGGGGCCTGTTGCCTCCTGGATATCCACAAATATCAAGATGCCTCTCAGGGACAAGCTGCCACCTGTGCTAGCTCTGGCTGCTTTGAGAGTGCCCACGGAACTCTGCAAACTGAGACTAAGACCTTGGGGTGGTGGGTTTTTTTCTCCTTGGGCAGTATAATGCACAATACCTAGGTGTCCCTAAGCACGTTGATGCTTGGTGCCTGCTCGATTTCTGTATTAATCAGGATGCCATCCAATTAAAGGCTGATAGCTGTGCCAACGTTGGGTGCTTGCACAGTGCCCACAGAGCTCTGCAAACTGAGACCTAGACGGTGAGGTGTTGAGGTTTTTTTCCTGGGCTGTTGCCCGCACAGTACTTTTGTGGCCATTTGGGGCCTGAGACCAGGAAGGTGAGGTGGTGAGTTTGGTTTCCCTGGGAAAAAGCTCACCACATTTTTTGGATGGGCCTTGCGTGCAGGCCCCGGTTGGCTGCTGTAATGCCGCATTGATCAAGATCTAGCTCACGTACAACCTGCCACCTGTGCCACCTCAGGCTGCTCTCACAGTGCCTGTGGATACAACGCTCTGTTTGACTCTTAGAGGTCTAATTACAAGCTGTGTTTGATAAATTATGAGTGTGGTAAATGAATGTGTTCTAGGAGTGTGGGATCCTTGAAATAGTATAATTTTTGATTTTCTTATGGTTGGAAGATCGTTTTACAAGCATAATGGGAATACTCCTTTTTTTAGGTACTTTTTCTTCTAGAAAGTATACCATAAGTGTTTTCTAATATTAAATGACAGAGCAGCCCGTTGATCCTTTACTGGAAATTTTTCCTATTTTTCAAAAATAACAGAAAAAAGCTCTTGCAAAAATAAGGGGAAAAAATTGCTTTAAAAAGTATTTCATTACAGCTTTTAAAGGCAATTAAAGTGCACCCATTGCTGATGGGAAGCCGATAACTGGTTAAACATGTATTCACTTGTTATGTCTCTCTAAAGAAATACTCTAACATCAAGCAATTAATCCCTTCCATCATAGTTTTAACCTCTTTCCTAGTTTAAATGTCAATGAAAAACATCATGAAGAACTCCATATGTATCTCTCCGATTCATCTTACATACAAAGCAACTATTTTTCCACCGGTTTGCTTGATGGTCTGCTTACTGCATTCAGCATTTTTTGGCATGCTTTTTTGCTTCTTTCTGCTGTCAATACTGGCCAATACATGCCATCTGCCAATGGTAGGATTTCTCTCACCTAAGCATATGGATTGAATCTTTAAGATCACTTTCGATAAAATGGAAAAAAAAGGAGTTGTTTGATTCCACCTAACATTGAGTCTCTTGGTAAAGGTCACCTGGAGAAAAGTTTTTGCTTCTAGAATTCAACTCATGGATTGAAATATTTGAGAAGACTGATAGGCACTGGAGCATGGAGACACCTTCAGCCTCTGTGGATATAAAGCCCAGATTAAAATGATCAATTCTCTCAACTTGATGGACTGTACTGAGCAGAATTCTGACTAGAATCTCTTTCACACATAGAACACCCTGTTCAAGACACATGGTAAGATGAAGCTCACCTCCGGTTCCCTGCAGGTATTTGTATTTCTAATGAGTCTTTGGGATGCCTAGGTGATTTTCAGATGTCTAAAGATGAGACAAAGCCCACGACTTTCTCAAGACCTGGAACCATCTCCCTAGAAGCTGCAAAACACACAATGCCTCACTTGTGTCAAATTTGCCAAAGCAAGGACTAGAGCAAGAACTGGATGCAAAATACTTACACAGAGATGATAGTTTTTAAGATATTCATCAGATATTCTTCACATGGGAAGAGTCTTTGAACTCTTCTGTGATAGAACCCCAAAACTAAATGTTTTTTTTTTTCATTGAGCACTCTTCTTGATGCAATTCTTCAACTTGGCATGGCTTAATTCAATAGCATCCAAGTCAGAGAAAAATTGATAAAGGCAGATAGGAAAGAAAATTAGAAATTCGTTACTCAGAGTGTGAGTAGGAAGACAGGGAGCCATTCAAAAGAATAAGGAAACAAAACAGGAGCAGTGAAAATGAGACACATCCTGCATCTTTCCGGCGGGGAAGATGGATTATTTAATTAGTGACAAAATTAGAAGAGCCTGAACATTTGCTGTCCCACAACAGGAACAGAAAAACCATTGGGCACGCACATAATAGCCAAAGAAACATAACAAAGAGAAGGAAATAAAGAGAATAGGAAACAGAAGTAAGACGCTTTTTTCAATCATTGAAATTCAGGTGGTGTATCATTCTAATACACTTTTTTATACAGTAAAAGAGTAGTTATATACAGTCGGGTAAATTGCAGCTATGTATCATTTTTAGACAGGAAATGTTTTCCAAGAAACATGTACCAGATTATATATACAAGTTCCTGACTGCCAAAGAAGAAAGTACAAAACAGCAAACACTTGGGTAAAGTCCCAGGAACCAGAGATCAAGATCTACACCGATATAAGGAGAGCGGTGAGTTTTTCAAGAAGCAAAAGCGAATGCAGCTGACTGTGCTTGTGGATGAAAAGCTGTGGGATTTTTTGCAATTCCATTAAGAGCGCACAAAAGCGCGGTGCTCGGCTGCCTCATGCTTCGCATGCTGCGAGATGCACAGAAATGAAGATGAGCAAGGTTCTTCAGCTTTGCCCTTTTTCAGCAGCTGCGCCACACCGATGGACTGGAATATCTCTCGAGATGTTTTCCTTTCTCAAGAATGTATTGTTGCTGTGTCTTGACCGCACAAGGATAAGTATGAAGAGATCATAGCCATCTCGAAATAAATTCGCCGCTTTATTAAAAAGATAAATGCTTCAACAATGCGCAGCCACGACAAAAATCAGGGCCAAGACTGGGAGACGTTTGCTGTGCTGGCACCCAATTTCTGTCGGCGAAAAGTCATGGAGAAGCTTTTGGCTGGGATGCAGACGACGAGAGAGGCAGAAGACGGAGGTACGGGGCTGTCCGGAGCGAAGTGCCGCTGGCCGGCGTCTTTCGCCCGAAGCAGCGCGCCGGAGCGCACCGCCACCGGCACAAGCAGCAGTGCGCGAAGTAGCGGCTCTTTCGCTTTCGCTAGACGGAGAGCCGGCAGCTTGCAGGAGGTGAAGAAGCAAGCCGCACAACAGCAGCATTGTGGGCGCAGCTCTCGAACTGCTGCGGGATGGTGGATTGCCACTCGCATGCCTTTGAAAATCACGTTAGCATGCGAATGGAAGAAGTTTTTGGACAACTTTGCAATGCATCTTGCTAGTGCTCCTGCAACGCTCCGTGGAAACTCTTGCGGGTCTCTTTGCGCTGCGAGATGCAAAGAACTGGGTGAACTCGTCAAACAA
>NW_024037630.1:0-6999 GCF_015832195.1 Motacilla alba alba
TACCTGGTACTGACAAAGGCTTCTGCCCGGGAAAACAGAAATCACCAACCCAGGCTCATGGTCTCAGTTTGCAGAGCTCCGTGGGCACTCTCAAAGCAGCCCGAGTTGGCACAGGTGGCAGCTTGTCCCTGGGCAGCATCTTCAGATTCGCGAAAACCCAGCAGGCAGCTGGCCCCGAAGGGCGAGGGCCTACCTGGTACTGACAAAGGCTTCTGCCCAGGTAAACTAACCTCACCATACCACGTGCCTGGTCTCAGTTTGCAGAACTCCATGGGCACACTCAAAGCAGCCCGAGTTGGCACAGGCGGCAGTTTGTCCCACGGCGGCATCTTGATATTCGCGGAAATCCAGCGAGCAGCCGCCCCAAAGGGCCAAGGGCCTACCTGGTACTGACAAAGGCTTCTGCCCGTGGAAAGAAAACCCACCACGCCACGTTCCTGGTCTCAGTTTGCAGAGTTCCATGGGCACTCTCAAAGCAGACCGAGTTAGCACAGGTGGCAGCTTGTCCCTGGGCGGCATCTTGATATTTGTGGAAATCCAAAAGGAAGCCGGCCCCGAAGGGCCGTGGGTCTACCTGGAACAGACAAAGGCTTCTGCCCAGGGAAACAAAATTCGCCAACACACGTTCCAGGTCTCAGTTTGCAGAGCTCCATGGGCACTCTCAAAGCAGCCTGAGTTGGCACAGGTGGCATCTTGTCCCGGGGCGGCATCTTGATATTGGAGGAAATCCAGCAGGCAACCGGCCCATAAGTGCCAAGGGCCTACCTGATACTGACAAAGGCTTCTGCCCAGGAAAAAAAAACCCACCACCCCACGTTCCGGGTCTCAGTTTGCAGAGCTCTATGGGCACACTCAAAGCAGCCTGAGTTGGCACAGGTGGCAGCTTGTCCCTGGGTGGCATCTTCAAATTCGGGGATATCCTGCAGCCAGACATCCAAAAAGGGCCGAGGGCCTACCTGGTACTGACAAAGCCTTCTGCCCGGGAAAACAGAACTCACCAACCCACGTTCCTGGTCTCAGTTTGCAGAGCTCCATGGCATGGACACACTCAAAGCAGCCCGAGTTGGCACAGGTGGCAGCTTGTCCCTGGGCGGCATCTTGATATTGGCGGAAATCCAGCAGGCAGCCGGCCCCGAAGGGCGAGGGCCTACCTGGTACTGACAAAGGCTTCTGCCTCAGAAAAAAAACCTCACATCCCACGTTCCGGGTCTCAGTTTGCAGAGCTCCATGGGCACTCTCAAAGCAGCCTGAGTTGCCACAGGTGGCAGCTTGTACCTGGGCTGCATCTTGATATTCGTGGAAATCCAAAAGGCCGCCTGCCCCTGAAGAACAAGGGCCTACCTGGTACTGACAAATGCTTCTGCCCGGGGAAAGAAAACTCAGCACCCCACTGTCCTGGTCTCAATTTGCAGAGCTCCATGGGCACTCTCAAAGCAGCCCGAGTTGGCACAGGTGGCAGCTTGTCCCTGGGCGGCATCTTGATATTGGCGGAAATCCAGCAGGCAGCCGGCCCAAAAGGGCGAGGGCCTACCTGGTACTGACAAAGGCTTCTGCCTCGGAGAAAAACCTCACATCCCACGTTCTTGGTCTCAGTTTGCAGAGCTCCATGGGCACTCTCAAAGCAGCCCGAGTTGGCACAGCTGGCAGCCTGTCCCTGGTGGGCATCTTCAGATTCGCGGAAATCCAGCAGGCAGCAGGCCACGAAGAGCCGAGGGCCTACCTGGTACTGACAAAGGCTTCTGCCCGGGAAAACAAACCTCAGCACCCCACGTACAGGTCTCAGTTTGCAGAGCTCCATGGGCACTCTCAAAGCTGCCTGAGTAGGCACAGGTGGCAGCTTGTCCATGGGCGGCATCTTCAGATTCCCGGAAATCCAGAAGGAAGCTGGCTTCGAAGGGCCGTGGGCCTACCTGGTACTGACAAAGGGTTCTGCCCAGGGAAACAAAATTCACCAACACATTTTCCTGGTCTCAGTTTGCAGAGCTCCATGGGCACTCTCAAAGCAGCCCGAGTTGCCACAGGTGGCAGCTTGTCCCTGGGTGGCATCTTCAAATTCGCGGATATCCTGCAGCCAGACAGCCCAAAAAGGCCGAGGGCCTACCTGGTACTGACAAATGCTTCTGCCCGGGGAAATAAAACCCACCAACCCACGTTAATGGTCTCAGTTTTCAGCGCTCCATGGGCACTCTCAAAGAAGCCCGAGTTGGCACGGGTGGCAGCTTGTCCCTAGGCGGCATCTTCAAATTCGCGGATATCCTGCAGCCAGACAGCCCAAAAAGGCCGAGGGCCTACCTGGTACTGACAAATGCTTCTGCCCGGGGAAATAAAACCCACCAACCCACGTTAATGGTCTCAGTTTTCAGCGCTCCATGGGCACTCTCAAAGCAGCGCGAGTTGGCACGGGTGGCAGCTTGTCCCTAGGCGGCATCTTTAGATACGCGGAAATCCCGCTGCCACCCGGCCCCGAAGGTCAGACGTCCTACCTGGTACTGACAAAGGCTTCTGTCCCTGAAAAACAAAATTCGACAACGCACGTTCCTGGTCTCAGTTTGCAGAGCTCCATTGGCACTCTCAAAGCAGCCCGAGTTGGCACAGGTGGCAGTTTGTCCTTGGGCGGCATCTTGATATTCGCGGAAATCCAGCGAGCAGCCGGCCCCCAAGGGTGAGGGCCTACCTGGTACTGACAAAGTCTTCTGCCCGGGGAAAGAAAACCCACCAGCCCACGTTCCTGGTCTCAGTTTGCAGAGTTCCATGGGCACTCTCAAAGCAGACCGAGTTAGCACAGGTGGCAGCTTGTCCCTGGGCGGCATCTTGTTATTGGCGGAAATCCAGCAGGCCGACGGCCCCTAAGGACTGAGAGCCTACCTGGTACTGACAAAGGCTTCTGCCCAGGAAAAAAAAACCCACCACCCCACGTTCCGGGTCTCAGTTTGCAGAGCTCTGTGGGCACTCTTAAAGCAGCCCGAGTTGGCACAGGTGGCAGCTTGCCCCTGGGCGGCATCTTGATATTGGCGGAAATCCAGCCGGCAGGCGGCCCATAAGTGCCAAGGGCCTACCTGGTACTGACAAATGCTTCTGCCCAGGGAAACAAAACAGACCAACCCACGTTAATGGTCTCAGTTTGCAGAGCTCCATGGGCACTCTCAAGGCAGCGCGAGTTGGCACAGGTGGCAGCTTGTCCCTGGGCAGCATCTTCAGATTCGCGAAAACACAGCAGGCAGCTGGCCCCGAAGGGCGAAGGCCTACCTGGTACTGACAAAGGCTTCTGCCCAGGTAAACTAAGCTCACCACACCACGTGCCTGGTCTCAGATTGCAGAACTCCATGGGCACTCTCAAAGCAGCCCGAATTGGCACAGGTGGCAGTTTGTCCCTGGGCGGCATCTTGATATTGGCGGAAATCCAGCAGGCAGACGGCCCCTAAGGACTGAGGGCCTACCTGATACTGACACAGCTTCTGCCCCGGAATACAAAACTCACCAGCCCACGTTCCTGGTCTCAGTTGGCAGAGCTCTTTAGGCACTCTGCAAGCAGCCTGACTTGGCACTGGTGGCAGCCTGTCCCTTGGTGGCAACTTGAAATTCGTGGAAATCTAGCAACCAGCTAGCCGCAGTGGGCTGGTGTTGTGCGGCTTGCTTCTTCACCTCCTGCAAGCTGCCGGCTCTCCGTCTAGCGAAAGCGAAAGAGCCGCTACTTCGCGCACTGCTGCTTGTGCCGGTGGCGTTGCACTCCGGAGCGCTGCTTCGTGCGAAAGACGCCGGCCAGCGGCACTTCGCTCCGGACAGCCCCGTACCTCCGTCTTCTGCCTCTCTCGTCGTCTGCATCCTAGCCAAAAGCTTCTCCATGACTTCTCGCCCAGAGAGAAAGTGTGCCAGCACTGCAAACATCTTCCGATCTTGCTTGACGCGTTCAGCCAGTTCTTTGCATCTCGCAGTGCAAAGAGACCCGCAAGAGTTTCCACGGAGTGTTGCAGGAGCACTAGCAAGATGCATTGCAAAGTTGTCCAAAAACTTCTTCCATTCGCATGCTAACGTGATTTTCAAAGGCATACGAGTGGCAATCCACCATCCCGCAGCAGTTCGAGAGCTGCGCCCACAATGCTGCTGTTGTGCGGCTTGCTTCTTCACCTCCTGCAAGCTGCCGGCTCTCCGTCTAGCGAAGGCGAAAGAGCCGCTTCTTCGCGGACAGCTGCTTGTGCCGGTGGCGGTGCGCTCCGGCGCGCTGCTTCGGGCGAAAGACGCCGGCCAGCGGCACTTCGCTCCGGACAGCCCCGTACCTCCGGCTTCTGCCTCTCTCGTCGTCTGCATCCTAGCCAAAAGCTTCTCCATGACTTCTCGCCGAGAGAGAAAGTGTGCCAGCACTGCAAACATCTTACCATCTTGCTTGACGCGTTCAGCCAGTTCTTTGCATCTCGCAGCTCAAAGAGACCCGCAAGAGTTTCCACGGAGCGTTGCAGGAGCACTAGCAAGATGCATTGCAAAGTTGTCCAAAAACTTCTTCCATTCGCATGCTAACGTGATTTTCAAAGGCATACGAGTGGCAATCCACCATCCCGCAGCAGTAAGAGAGCTGCGCCCACAATGCTGCTGTTGTGCGGCTTGCTTCTTCACCTCCTGCAAGCTGCCGGCTCTCCGTCTAGCGAAAGCGAAAGAGCCGCTTCTTCGCGCACTGCTGCTTGTGCCGGTGGCGGTGCGCTCCGGAGCGCTGCTTCGGGCGAAAGACGCCGGCCAGCGGCACTTCGCTCCGGACAGCCCCGTACCTCCGTCTTCTGCCTCTCTCGTCGTCTGCATCCTAGCCAAAAGCTTCTCCATGACTTCTCGCCGAGAGAGAAAGTGTGCCAGCACTGCAAACATCTTCCGATCTTGCTTGACGAGTTCACCCAGTTCTTTGCATCTCGCAGAGCAAAGAGACCCGCAAGAGTTTCCACGGAGCGTTGCAGGAGCACTAGCAAGATGCATTGCAAAGTTGTCCAAAAACTTCTTCCATTCGCATGCTAACGTGATTTTCAAAGGCATACGAGTGGCAATCCACCATCCCGCAGCAGTTCGACAGCTGCGTACACAAGGCTGCTGTTGTGCGGCTTGCTTCTTCACCTCCTGCAAGCTGCCGGCTCTCCGTCTAGCGAAGGCGAAAGAGCCGCTTCTTCGCGCACTGCTGCTTGTGCCGGTGGCGGTGCGCTCCGGCGCGCTGCTTCGGGCGAAAGACGCCGGCCAGCGGCACTTCGCTCCGGACAGCCCCGTACCTCCGTCTTCTGCCTCTCTCGTCGTCTGCATCCTAGCCAAAAGCTTCTCCATGACTTCTCGCCGAGAGAGAAAGTGTGCCAGCACTGCAAACATCTTCCGATCTTGCTTGACGAGTTCACCCAGTTCTTTGCATCTCGCAGAGCAAAGAGACCCGCAAGAGTTTCCACGGAGCGTTGCAGGAGCACTAGCAAGATGCATTGCAAAGTTGTCCAAAAACTTCTTCCATTCGCATGCTAACGTGATTTTCAAAGGCATACGAGTGGCAATCCACCATCCCGCAGCAGTTCGACAGCTGCGCACACAATGCTGCTGTTGTGCGGCTTGCTTCTTCACCTCCTGCAAGCTGCCGGCTCTCCGTCTAGCGAAAGCGAAAGAGCCGCTTCTTCGCGCACTGCTGCTTGTGCCGGTGGCGGTGCGCTCCGGAGCGCTGCTTCGGGCGAAAGACGCCGGCCAGCGGCACTTCGCTCCGGACAGCCCCGTACCTCCGTCTTCTGCCTCTCTCGTCGTCTGCATCCTAGCCAAAAGCTTCTCCATGACTTCTCGCCGAGAGAGAAAGTGTGCCAGCACTGCAAACATCTTCCGATCTTGCTTGACGAGTTCACCCAGTTCTTTGCATCTCGCAGAGCAAAGAGACCCGCAAGAGTTTCCACGGAGCGTTGCAGGAGCACTAGCAAGATGCATTGCAAAGTTGTCCAAAAACTTCTTCCATTCGCATGCTAACGTGATTTTCAAAGGCATACGAGTGGCAATCCACCATCCCGCAGCAGTTCGAGAGCTGCGCCCACAATGCTGCTGTTGTGCGGCTTGCTTCTTCACCTCCTGCAAGCTGCCGGCTCTCCGTCTAGCGAAAGCGAAAGAGCCGCTACTTCGCGCACTGCTGCTTGTGCCGGTGGCGGTGCGCTCCGGCGCGCTGCTTCGGGCGAAAGACGCCGGCCAGCGGCACTTCGCTCCGGACAGCCCCGTACCTCCGTCTTCTGCCTCTCTCGTCGTCTGCATCCTAGCCAAAAGCTTCTCCATGACTTCTCGCCGAGAGAGAAAGTGTGCCAGCACTGCAAACATCTTCCCATCTTGCTTGACGAGTTCACCCAGTTCTTTGCATCTCGCAGAGCAAAGAGACCCGCAAGAGTTTCCACGGAGCGTTGCAGGAGCACTAGCAAGATGTATAGCAAAGTTGTCCAAAAACTTCTTCCATTCGCATGCTAACGTGATTTTCAAAGGCATACGAGTGGCAATCCACCATCCCGCAGCAGTTCGACAGCTGCGTACACAAGGCTGCTGTTGTGCGGCTTGCTTCTTCACCTCCTGCAAGCTGCCGGCTCTCCGTCTAGCGAAGGCGAAAGAGCCGCTTCTTCGCGCACTGCTGCTTGTGCCGGTGGCGGTGCGCTCCGGCGCGCTGCTTCGGGCGAAAGACGCCGGCCAGCGGCACTTCGCTCCGGACAGCTCCGTACCTCCGGCTTCTGCCTCTCTCGTCGTCTGCATCCTAGCCAAAAGCTTCTCCATGACTTCTCGCCGAGAGAGAAAGTGTGCCAGCACTGCAAACATCTTCCGATCTTGCTTGACGAGTTCACCCAGTTCTTTGCATCTCGCAGAGCAAAGAGACCCGCAAGAGTTTCCACGGAGCGTTGCAGGAGCACTAGCAAGATGCATTGCAAAGTTGTCCAAAAACTTCTTCCATTCGCATGCTAACGTGATTTTCAAAGGCATACGAGTGGCAATCCACCATCCCGCAGCAGTTCGACAGCTGCGCCCACAATGCTG
>NW_024037631.1:0-6847 GCF_015832195.1 Motacilla alba alba
CTTAGGGGCCGTCTGCCTGCTGCATTTCCATGAATATCAAATGCCTCCAAGAGACAAGCTGCCACCTGGAACAACTCGGGCTGCTTTGACAGTGCCCATGGAGCTCTGCAAACTGAGACCTGGAACGTGGGTTGGCGAATTTTTTTTCCCTAGGCAGAAGCCTTTGTCAGTACCAGGTAGGCCCTTGGCCCTTCGGGGCAGGCTGTCTCCTGGATTTCCACGAATATCAAGATGCCGCGTAGGGACAAGCTGCCACCTGTGCCAACTCTGGCTGCTTTGAGAGTGCCCACAAAACTCTTCAAACGGATACCAGGAGCGTGGGGAGGTGGGTTTTGTTTCCCCTGGCAGAAGCCTTTCTCTGTGCCAGGTAGTCCCTAAGTCCTTAAGGGCAGGCTGGTACCAGGATTTCCACGAATATCAAGATGCCGCCCAGGGACAAGCTGCCACCAGTGCCAACTTGCGCTGCCTTCAGATTGCCCATGGAGCTCTGCAAACTGATACCAGGAATGTGGGGTGCTGAGTTTTGTTTTCCCGAGCAGAAGTATTTGTCTGTACAAGGTAGGCCCTTGTTCCTTAGGGGCATGTTGCCTGCTGGATTTCCACGAATATCAAGATGCTGCCCAGGGACAAGCTGCCAGCTGTGCCTACTCGGGCTGCTTTGTGAGTGCCCACGAAGCTCTGCAAACTGAGACCAGGAACGTGGGGAGTGGGTTTTGCTTCCTCGGGCAGAAGCATTTGTCAGTACCAGGTAGGCCGTCAGCCCTTCGGGGAAGGCTGCCTGCTGGATTACCACGAATATCAAGATGCCGCCCAGGGACAAGCTGCCACCTGTGCCTACTCGGGCTGCTTTGAGAGTGCCCACGGAGTTCTTCCAACTGAGACCAGGAACGTGGGGTGGTGTGTTTTGTTTCCGCGGGTAGAAGCCTTTGTCAGTACCATGTAGGCCCTCGGCCCTTCGGGGCAGGCTGGCACCAGGATTTCCACGAATATCAAGATGCCGCGCAGGGACAAGCTGCCACCTGTGCCAACTCGGGCTGCTTTGAGAGTGTCCATGGAGCTCTGCAAACTGAGACCAGGAACGAGGGGTGGTGGGTTTTGTTTTCCTGAGCAGAAATATTTGTCAGCACTAGGTCGGCCCTCGGCCCTAAGGGGCAGGCTGGCACCAGGATTTCCACGAATATCAAGATGCCGCCCAGGGACAAGCTGCCACCTGTGCCAACTTGCGCTGCTTTCAGAGTGCCCGTGGAGCTCTAAAAACTGAGACCAGGAACGTGGGGTGCTGAGTTTTGTTTTCCCGAGCAGAAGTATTTGTCTGTACAAGGTAGGCCCTTGTTCATTAGGGGCCGTCTGCCTGATGGATTTCCATGAATATCAAATGACGCCCAGAGACCAGCTGCCACCAGTACCAACTCGTGCTGCTTTGAGAGTGCCCATGGAGCTCTGCAAACTGAGACTTGGAACGTGGGTTGGCGAATTTTTTTTCCCTAGGCAGAAGCCTTTGTCAGTACCAGGTAGGCCCTTGGCCGTTCGGGGCCGGCTGGAAGAAGGATTTCCACGAATATCAAGATGCCGCCCAGGGACAAGCTGCCACCTGTGCCAACTCGGGCTGCTTTGAGAGTTCCCACAAAACTCTTCAAACTGAGACCAGGAGCGTGGGGAGGTGGGTTTTGTTTCCACGGGGAGAAGCCTTTGTCTGTGCCAGGTAGTCCCTCAGCCCTTAAGGGCAGGCTGGTACCAGGATTTCCACGAATATCAAGATGCCGTCCAGGGACAAGATGCCACCAGTGCCAATTTGGGCTGCCTTCAGAGTACCCATGGAGCTCTGCAAACTGAGACCAGGAACGTGGGGTGCTGGGTATTGTTTTCCCGAGCAGAAGTATTTGTCTGTACAAGGTAGGCCCTTGTTCCTTAGGGGCAGGCTGCCTGCTGGATTTCCACGAATATCAAGATGCTGCCCAGGGAGAAGCTGCCACCTGTACCAACTCAGGCTGCTTTGAGAGTGCCCACGGAGTCCTTCAAACTGAGACCAGGAACGTGGGGTGGTGGGTTTTGTTTCCGCGGGCAGAAGCCTTTATCCGTTCCATGTAGGCCCCCGGCCCTTCGGGGCCGGCTGCCCGCTGGATTTCCATGAATATCAAGATGCTGCCAAGGGACAAGCTGCCACCTGTGCCTACTCGGGCTTCTTTGAGTTTGCCCATGGAGCTCTGCAAACAGAAACCAGGAACGTGGGGTTATGGGTTTTGTTTTCCCGGGCAGAGCCCTTTGTCAGTACCAGGTAGGCTCTTGTTTATTAGGGGCCGTCTGCCTGCTGGATTTCCACGAATATCAAGATGCTGCCCAGGGACAAGCTGCCACCTGTGCCAACTCGGGCTGCTTTGACAGTGCCCACGGAGCTCTGCAAACTGAGACCAGGAACGAGGGGTGGTGGGTTTTGTTTCCCCAGGTAGAAGCATTTGTCAGTATCAGGTAGGCCCTTGGTCCTTAGGGGCAGGCTGCCTGCTGGATTTCCATGAGTATCAAGATGCTGCCGAGGGACAAGCTGCCACCTGTGCCAACTCTGGCTGCTTTAAGAGTGCCCACGGAGTTCTTCCAACTGAGACCAGGAACATGGGGTGGTGAATTTTTTTTCCCGTGCAGAAGCCTTTATCAGTACCATGTTGGACCTCCGCCCTTAGGGGCACGCTGGCAGAAGGATTTCCACAAATATCAAGATGCCGCCCAGAGACAAGCTGCCGCCTGTGCCAGCTCGGGCTGCTTTGAGAGTGCCCACGGAACTCTTCCAACTGAGACCAGTAACGTGGGGTGGTGGGTTTTGTTTCCACGGGCAGAAGCCTTTGTCAGTGCCACGTAGTCCCTCGGCCCTTAAGGGCAGGCTGGTTCCAGGATTTCCACGAATATCGAGATGCTGCCCAGGGACAAGCTGCCACCTGTGCCAACTCGGGCTGCTTTGAGAGTGCCCACGGAACTCTTCCAACTGAGACCAGTAACGTGGGGTGGTGGGTTTTGTTTCCACGGGCAGAAGCCTTTGTCAGTGCCACGTAGTCCCTCGGCCCTTAAGGGCAGGCTGGCAGAAGGATTTCCACGAATATCAAGATGCCGCCCAGAGAAAAGCTGCCGCCTGTGCCAACTCGGGCTGCTTTGAGAGGGCCCACGGAACTCTTCAAACTGAGACCAGGAACGTGGGTGGCTGGGTTTTGTTTCCACGGGCAGAAGCATTTGTCAGTGCCACGTAGTCCCTCGGCTCTTAAGGGCAGGCTGGTTCCAGGATTTCCACGAATATCGAGATGCTGCCCAGGGACAAGCTGCCACCTGTGCCAACTCGGGCTGCTTTGAGAGTGCCCACGGAGCTTTGCAAACAGAAACCAGGAACGTGGTGTGCTGAGTTTTGTTTTCCCGAGCAGAAGTATTTGTCAGTACCAGGTAGGCCCTTGTTCCTTAGGGGCAGTCTGGCAGCAGGATTTCCACGAATAACAAGATGCCACCCAGGGACAAGCTGCCACCTGTGCCAACTCCCTGCTTTGAGAGTGCCGACGGAGTCCTTCAAACTGAGACCAGGAACGTGGGGTGGTGGGTATTTTTTCCCGGGCAGAAGCCTTAATCAATACCAGGTAGGTCCTTGGCCCTAAGGGGCCGTCTGCCTGCTGGATTTCCATGAATATCAAGATGCTGCCCAAAGACAAGCTGCCACCTGTGCCAACTCGGGCTGCTTTGAGAGTGCCCATGGAGCTCTGCAAACTGAGACCAGGACCGTGGGGTACTGAGTTTTTTTTCCACGGGCAGAAGCCTTTGTAGGTGCCAGGTAGTCCCTCGGTCCCTCGGGGCAGGCTGGTGCCAGGATTTCCAGGAATATCAAGATGCCACCCAGGGACAAGCTGCCACCAGTGCCAACTTGGGCTGCTTTGAGAGTGCCCTCGGAGCTCTGCAAATTGAGACCAGGAACGTGGGGTGGTGGGTTTTGTTTTCCCCGGCAGAGGCATTTGCAGTACCAGGTAGGCCCTCGGCCCTAAGGGGCAGGCTGGCAGAAGGATTTCTACGAATATCAAAATGCCGCGCAGGGACATGCTGCCACCTGTGCCAACTCGGTCTACATTCATAGTGCCCACGGAGCTCTGCAAACTGAGACCAGGAATGTGGGTTTGAGAATTTTGTTTCCCTGGGCAGAAGCAATTGTCAGTACCAGGTAGGCCCTTGTTCCTTCGGGGCCGTCTGCCTGCTGGATTTCCACGAATATCAAGATGCTGCCCATGGACAAGCAGCCACCTGTGCCTACTCGGGCTGCTTTGAGAGTGCCCACGGAGCTCTGCAAACAGAAAGAAGGAACGTGGGGTGGTGAATTTTCTTTTTCGGGTAGAAGCCCTTTGTCAGTACCAGGTAGGCCCTTGTTCCTTAGGGGCAGGCTGGCAGCAGGATTTCATCGAATATCAAGATGCCGCCCAGGGAGAAGCTGCCAGCTGTGCCAACTCGGGCTGCTTTGAGAGTGCCCACGGCGTCCTTCAAACTGAGACCAGGAACGTGGGGTGGTGGGTTTTGTTTTACCAAGCAGAAGTATTTGTCCGTACTATGTAGGCCCTCGGCTCTTCGGGGCCCGCTACCTGCTCGATTTCCACGAATATCAAGATGCTGCCCAGGGACAAGCTTCCACCTGTACCAACTCGGGCTGCTTTGAGACTGCCCACGGAGCTCTTCAAACTGAGACCATTAACGTGGGGTGGTGGGTTTTGTTTCCCCGGGCAGAAGCCTTTGTCAGTACCATGTAGGCCCTCGGCACTTCGGGGCACGCTGGCAGAAAGATTTCCACGAATATCAAGATGCCGCGCAGGGACAAGCTGCCACCTGTGCCAACTCGGGCTGCTTTGAGAGGGCCCACGGAGTTCTTCAAACTGAGACCAGGAACGTGGGTTTGTGAATTTTGTTTCCCTGAGCAGAAGCCTTTGTCAGTACCAGGTAGGCCCTTGTTCCTTAGGGGCCGTCTGCCTGCTGGATTTCCACGAATATCAAGATGCTGCCCAGGGACAAGCTGCCACCTGTGCCTACTAGGGATGCTTTGAGAGTGCCCACGGCGTTCTTCCAACTGAGACCAGGAACGTGGGGTGGTGGGTTTTCTTTCTGCGGGCAGAAGCCTTTTTCAGTACCATGTAGGCCCTCGGCCCTTCGGGGCAGGCTGGCAGCAGGATTTCCACGAATATCAAGATGTTGCCCAGGGAGAAGCTGGCACCTGTGCCAACTTGCGCTACCTTCAGAGTGCCCATGGAGCTCTGCAAACTGAGACCAGGACAGAGGGGTGCTGAGTTTTGTTTTCCCGTGCAGAAGTATTAGTCTGTACAAGGTAGGCCCTTGTTCCTTATGGGCAGGCTGGCATAAGGATTTCCACGAATATCAAGATGCTGCCCAGGGACAAGCTGCCACCTGTGCCAACTCGGGCTGCTTTGAGAGTGCCCACAGAGCTCCGCAAAGTGAGACCAGGAACGTGGGTTTGTGAATTTTGTTTTCCTGGGCAGAAGCATTTGTCAGTACCAGGTAGGCCCTGGTTCGTTAGGGGTCGACTGCCTGCTGGATTTCCAGGAATATCAAGATGCTGCCCAGGGACAAGCTGCCACCTGTACCAACTCGGGCTGCTTTGAGAGTGCCCATGGAGCTCTGCAAACTGAGACCAGGAACGTGGGTTGGTGAATTTTGTTTCCCCGGGCAGAAGTCTTTGTCAGTACCAGGTAGGCCCTTGGCCCTTTGGGGCAGGCTGGCAGAAGGATTTCTACAAATATCAAGATGCCGCGCAGGGACAAGCTGTCATCTGTGCCAACTCGGGCTGCTTTGAGAGTGCCCATGGAGCTTTGCAAACAGAAACCAGGAACGTGGGGTGCTGAGTTTTGTTTTCCCGGGCAGAAGCCTTTGTCAGTACCAGGTAGGCTCTTGTTCTTTAGAGGCCGTCTGCCTGCTGGATTTCCACGAATATCACGATGCTGCCCAGGGAAAGGTTCCACCTGTCCCAACTCGGGCTGCTTTGAGAGTGCCCACGGAGCTCTTCAAACTGACACCAGGAACATGGGGTTATGGGTTTTGTTTCCCCAGGCAGAAGCATTTGTCAGTACCAGGTAGGCCGTCAGCCCTTCGTGGCCGTCTGCCTGCTGGATTTCCACGAATATCAAGATGCCGCCCAGGGACAAGCTGCCACCTGTGCCAACTCGCGCTGCTTTGAGAGTGCCCACGGAGCTCTGCATACTGAGGCCAGGAAGGTAGGGTTATGGGTTTTGTTTTCCTGGGAAGAGCCCTTTGTCAGTAGCAGGTAGGCCCTTGTTCCTTAGGGGCCGTCTGCCTGCTGGATTTCCACGAATATCAAGATGCTGCCCAGGGACAAGCTGCCACCTGTGCCAACTCGGGCTGCTTTGAGAGTGCCCACGGAGCTCTGGAAACTGAGACCAGGAACGTGGGGTGGTGGGTATTGTTTCCCCAGGCAGAAGCCATTGTCAGTACCATGTAGGCCCTCGGATCATAGGGGCACGCTGGCACCAGGATTTCCACGAATATCAAGATGCCACCCAGGGACAAGCTGCCACCTGTGCCTACTCGGGCTGCTATGAGAGTGTCCTCGGAACTCTTCAAACTGAGACCAGGAACGTGGGGTGGTGGGTTTTGTTTCCACGGGCAGAAGCCTTTGTCAGTGCAACGAAGTCCCTCGCCCCTTAGGGGCACGCTGGCAGAAGGATTTCCACGAATATCAAGATGCCGCCCAGGGACAAGCTGCCACCTGTGCCAACTAGTGCTGCTTTGAGTGTCCCTACGGAGTTCTTCAAACTGAGACCAGGAACGTGGGGTGGTGTGTTTTGTTTCCCCGGGCAGAAGCCTTTGTCAA